>NW_028225183.1:10140589-10172496 GCF_052327205.1 Somniosus microcephalus | reverse complement strand
CCAACAACAACATGCCCTCGAAAAAGCCTCGGCACCGCCGGGCACTTCAGCTAGTCTATATATATAAATCGGTCCTTCTGTCTGTCCTTCTGTCTGTCCTTCTGTCTGTCTGTACTTCTGTCTGTCTGCACGTGTGCGTCTGGGCGGCTATGCGCTCGAAAGTTACAGGGCGTACCTACGCGTGCGTTACGTCGAAAGAAAGCTTACCTTTCCAAAACGGTTTTAAGCGTATTTACGTTTCGGCCGGGCTAAAATCGCGCCCGCGGTATCCGAAAAACCTTAACATTCCGCTCATTAGCATCTCATTATCCGCTCATTAGCGACAGAGTGACCTCGAGCTCGACCAATCGTACGCCGGCTTGCTGCCGCGTGCGGCCGGGCCCTCCTACGGTCGAGTGACGGGACGATTGACCAATCCTACGCTTTGGTCACCTGACGGTCGACCAATCGGTGCGTGTGTGGGCGGGCCTTATCGCTCTGAACCGAGGTGAGTAGCCGCCATCTTGCTTCCATTCTTTTTCCTGCTTTCTGCATCTTTCATTTCAAATATACATTTCCAGCAAAATAAAATTCAATTTATTAAATTGTTTTAAAATAAATCACTCATTTGTAAATATTTTATCTAACCTGAAGATTCTTTTTCCTACCTTTCCCCGTTTTTTTCTTAGGCCTGAAAGCCTGGGCCTTTCTTGCCCAGCCAGGCCTGAGCTAGGTAATTGGGCTGCTGCTAAGCTCCTCACCCACCCGCCCCCCCGGTGTCACGTTACCCGGGGCAACGGCGTCAGCCACGAGGGTCAGGGTGCGCGCGCAGCAGGAGCAGGTGAGACTCTGTTCCGCGCTCGGCTCGGGCGGGGGGGGGGCGGGGCTCTCGAGAGTGCAGATCTCGGCCTTGGTGAGCAGGAAGGGTTACCCCGGCAACGGGAGTGCGGGGCAGCTGGGCTTGGAGAGCGGGGCTCTCGGGAGTGCGGGGCGGCTGGAGCTTCGAGAGCGGGGCTCTCGAGAGTGCGGGGCGGGGCGGCGCAGCAGGGTTACCCCGGCAACCGGGCGTGGCCGTCTCTCAGCCTCAAGCCCTCCCTTCCTCCCTCCCCCCCTTCCCCTCCCTTCCCCCCTCCTTCCCCCTTCCCCCCCCTTCCCCCCTCCCTTCCCCCCTCCCCCCTTCCCCCCTTCCCCCCTCCCCCCTTCCCCCTCACCCCTTCCCCTCCCTTCCCCCCCGCCCCCTCCCCCGCCCCCCCGCCTCCCCCCCGCCCCCTCCCCCCCGCCGCTGCCCCCCCGCCCCTCCCTCCCCTCTCCCCCCGCCCCCCTCCCCCCTCCCCTCCCCCTCCCCCCGCCCCCCCTCCCTTCCCCCCCTTCCCCCCCTTCTTCCCCCCCTTCTTCCCCCCCTTCTTCCTCCCCCACTTCTTCCCCCCCTTCCCCCCCTTCTTCCCCCCTGCCCTCTCTTCCCCCCACCCGCGCTCTCTCTCTTCCCCCCAGTCTCTCTCTCTCTTCCCCCCAGTCGCTCTCTCTCTACTCCCCAGTCACTCTCTCTCTACCCCCCAGTTGCTCTCTCTCTTCCCCCCCAGTCACGCTCTCTCTCTCCCCCCCCCAGTCGCTCTCTCTCTCTTCCAACAACAACATGCCCTCGAAAAAGCCTCGGCACCGCCGGGCACTTGAGCTAGTCTATATATATAAATCGGTCCTTCTGTCTGTCCTTCTGTCTGTCTGTCCTTCTGTCTGTCTGCACGTGTGCGTCTGGGCGGCTATGCGCTCGAAAGTTACAGGGCGTACCTACGCGTGCGTTACGTCGAAAGAAAGCCTACCTTACCAAAACGGTTTTAAGCGTATTTACGTTTCGGCCGGGCTAAAATCGCACCCGCGGTATCCGAAAAACCTTAACATTCCGCTCATTAGCATCTCATTATCCGCTCATTAGCGACAGAGTGACCTCGAGCTCGACCAATCGTACGGCGGCTTGCTGCCGCGTGCGGCCGGGCCCTCCTACGGTCGAGTGACGGGACGATTGACCAATCCTACGCTTTGGTGACCTGACGGTCGACCAATCAGTGCGTGTGTGGGCGGGCCTTATCGTTCTGAACCGAGGTGAGTAGCCGCCATCTTGCTTCCATTCTTTTTCCTGCTTTCTGCGTCTTTCTTTTCAAATATACATTTCCAGCAAAATAAAATTCAATTTATTAAATTCTTTTAAAATAAATCACTTGTTTGTAAATATTTTATCTAACCTGAACATTTTTTTTCCTACCTTTGCCCGTTTTTTTCTTAGGCCTGAAAGCATCGGCCTTTCTTGCCCAGCCAGGCCCGAGCTAGGTAACTGGGCTGCTGCTAAGCTCCTCACCACCCCCCCCCCGGTGTCACGTTACCCGGGGCAATGGCGTCAGCCACGAGGGTCAGGGTGCGCGCGCAGCAGGAGCAGGTGAGACTCTGTTCCGCGCTCGGCTCGGGCGGGGGGGGGCGCGGGGCTCTCGAGAATGCGGATCTCGGCCTTGGTGAGCGGGAAGGGTTACCCCGGCAACGGGAGTGCAGGCCGGCTGGGGCTTGGAGAGCGGGGCTCTCGGGAGTGCGGGGCGGGCTCGAAGAGTGGGGCTCTCGGGAGTGCGGGGCGGGGCGGCGGCGGCTTCGAGAGCGGGGCTCTCGGGAGTGCGGGCCGGGGCGGCGCGGCAGGGTTACCCCGGCAACCGGGCATGGCCGTGGCCGTCTCTCAGCCTCAAGCCCTCCCTCCCCCCTTCCCCTCCCTTCCCCCCTCCCTTCCACCCTCCCTTCCCCTCCCCCCTCCCCCTCCCCCTCCCTTCCCCTTCTTCCCCTCTCCCCTCCCCCCTTCCCCTTCCTCCCCCCGCCCTCCCTTCCGCCCTCCCTTACCCGCCTCCCCCCCGCCCTCCCTTCCCCCCTCCCTTCCCCCTCCGCCCTCCCTTCCCCCCTTCCCCTCCCCCACCCGCCCTCTCTTCCCCCCACCCGCCCTCTCTTCCCCCCACCCGCCCTCTCTTCCCCCCAGTCGCTCTCTCTCTACCCCCCAGTCGCTCTCTCTCTTCCCCCCCAGTCGCGCTCTCTCTCTCTTCCCCCCCAGTCGCGCTCTCTCTCTCTCTCTCCCCCCCCCAAATCGCTCGCTCTCTCTCTCTTCCAACAACAACATGCCCTCGAAAAAGCCTCGGCACCGCCGGGCACTTCAGCTAGTTCTTTATAAAGGAGCTAAAGGCATCTCCCAAAAACATCAAGTAGTCTTCAGAGCCACTGATTTTGTCAGTTTGATGCAGCATTGAACAGCAAAGGAACTGGATGGAAGATGTTGCTTTTTATGCTTCTTCCTATCCCCCCAGGGTTGAATTTTTCACGCAGAATCTCAAGTATGTTCTATCTAGTTATAGGTGTGGGTGTTGATTGACTGGGCAATGATGTAGAAGTCGGGCAAAAAAAACTAGGACTAATTTTTCATACCCATGGGTGAAAGCAGAAAGATGAATTTTAATTCTATGAGGATATACTAGCATGAAACTCAGGTCCCAGAGGTGGAAGAGCAACAATCCAACACCTACATCACTTAATTCTTTTAAATATGCTATTTTCATTTTAAATAACCAAATTTCTGTCTTTTATAAGGCAATTTAGACCATAGCTAAATTCAAGCTATAAAGGAACATTTGTCAGTAACATAATAAGCAATTATTAGGGTGGAAAATCAATTTAACACTAATTTTAGTCTATTGATTTAATGCAATGATTATTTGGAATGATCATGGATCTGACCCAAAAATCCAGTCAATCTGAACTGCAAAATCAAATTTCAGATTACAAAAACTGCTTTTAGCGGTTGCAACAGAATTGCTGATAGTCTTGTCAGAAAACTACATTATATGTATTTTGATGCTGTTTGGTATGTCGTACAAAATTACATGGTACAACTGATCAATTCTTAATTAAGATAGACACTATTTTAAATTACATTGTACTTGTACTTAGAGTAAATTAAGCAATGTTTTCTCTGGCCCACACTCTCTTCAAGCATAGCTCCCATCTCGAAGTACAGAATCTCTAAAATTACCCTATAGTTCCCTCAGCATTTAAATAGAAATAGAAACATTTTTCTCAGTTGTACAACTAAGAATGAATTCTGCCAGCTGTTGTTCAGCAGTTTCAGGTAGCGAAATCTTTTTCCTCCCACCTTTCTATGATGGAGCCGTTACAGTGAGGCTCACTGTGGGCCTTCCCACATATGTTCCTATAATGGAGGCAGAACAGGTGCAGGATAAATAGGAAAAGACTGAGGCACTCAGGGTAACACTACACCAAGGGAGAAGGCCGACTAGGAGGTACACATCCACCAGAGTGTACAGTCGTGCTTGCCTGTGCTCTGGTATCGTGAGCTTTTTGGGACTGAGGTGACTTTCATCTTGGGGCTTCTCAGTCCTTGCAGAGCTTCTCAGGAGACAGCATTGCCACTGCAAGCCCATATGCACTCTGGTCCTTTATCCTGACCACTTACGTGAGCAGGAATCTGAGAGGATGGTGAGAAAGGTCATACAGATTGACAGCAGAAGAAAGGATGGCATCATGAAGACAGATTCTAGCCACACAAATTGTGCTGGATGCTGGATCTGAGTGCTTACTGATGACTGGGAGGGCAGACCTGACGGTGTATCAGTTTCGTCCTACAGATCCTGAAAGATGTTGCCTCAATGCTCTCAGAAGCTGCTTTCAATCATTCTATTCAAATGATCTGCAAGAGCAGGGCTCAGAGCATCCACTTTGGATGCAGTGATTGGTCTGGAGTCCTCTTTGTCAGGAGAGGTCGATGTAAATGTTCATGATGCTACCACCTGCTCCAGGTAGCACTGCATTGTTGAATCCTTCTTAGATATTGGAACTAATGATTTCACTGGGCTCCACCAGTACCCTGCCAAATCACCCATCTTACTTTTGACAATTCAATTTCCATTTACATCTATAAATATGGTGCTAATTATATTTACGTAACAGCATGGAGGAATAAGGATTGGAATTGAATAGCAAGGCATGCGGTGTGTGGAATATTGATCAAAAGTAAATACAAAAAGCAAACAAAAACAGAGAAGGGATTAAAATTAGAAAAAGAAAATGAAAGCCTGAACAATAAATTATGGAAAGAAGGATAAAAACCAGATGAAGCTGAAAAATAAAAGGCAAAAATATAGCAAAAGAAAATAAGAAAGAAAACAAGAAGAAGAAAATAAAGGAAGAAAACTGAAACAAAATAAAAAGAATAAAAATGAGCAGCACTAAAAATACAAATACTAAAACCAAAGGGAAATTCTAGTTGAAGAAATACTAAAATATTAAATATATCAGTTATTAGGGAAGCAGCCCTGGGCTCTTACTTGAGTACCAGCAATAAAAACATACACATTTGATTCATTTTTCTGTGCAACAGTCATAGTAGTAGAGGAGCAGGCTTATTCTAAAAGGAATAGATTGATCCACAACTGGTATTTTCCACATTACTGAATATGACTATGAAAAGATTTGCATCAAGAATAATGGTATATTTTAATTTATCAATAATTTTGAAGATTTGAAGATGCTTTGGAAGATTCCTGTCTAGCAACGAATCCCTGCGAACCATAAAGATAAAATACTTTGCATCAAAAGTGTTCGTCAAGTTGCTGGAAAGAATGGCCGTGCCGCTCCCGATTGGCCGCCATGCTTGCTGCGGTGTATTCTAATTAAAATGCAGGAAAATCAGAAGTAAACCATCAACAGTGAGATCGGCGCAGTAGGCAGCAAAATTTATGGTCTACTGTGCCAATCTCGCCATTGCAGGAGGGGATGTTTGTACTGTATGGGATCTCAGGCTGAAAATCAGATTCAGCCAGGAAGTACCTGAGAGCGCCTAATGCCCTGGTTCTTTCCCTTGCCAAGTGAACTCTATGGGCAAGAAATTGGGTGCTAAGGGGTTAGTGCCCAAGCGGGCCGATAACGGTGCCGCGCTATAAATTCAGTTGTCGGTTAGCGCCTCGGAACCCTGCGCCCCAGAGATCGTGACATCATCCGGGTGACATCATCAGGGTGCCCTGTTAGCGCCCAACCGAGAAATTGAGTAGCGCTCCCTTCACCTTCGCCGGACGCTGCAGCATTGCCCGGCGGGTCGGGCGGCGCTAATTAAAGGCATCGGCTGTCAGTTAAGCCGACCTTTAATTAGCGCCCCGGGTACAGCCTTTTGGGGCAGCCCTGCACTCTATTGGGTGCTTTGGGCTGCTACTTGGGGCCTACGGGTGCCATTGCCCACCCATCCTCGACCTTACCTGATGCTGGAGTAACCATTGGGCCCTTCCCTTTAATCCAGGGAAGGAGCCTCCGAGGCCGGTAGCGCTACCTTCATTAGTGGCCTGGTGCTACCGGCCCATTAGCACCCTAAGTGAAGTGGTAGCGCTTGATTTAGCGCTCCATTTCATTCTTAGAGTGCTAAAGCCATTATCGCAGTATGAGGCACTAATTAGCACCAGGCGCTAAACTTACCGCCCTCGCAATGGTAGCTGGGGCACTGCCGAATTTTTCCCCCTGAGATTCAATGAGAAAAAGTTGCCAGAATCTACAGTGGCTATTGTTTTTTGAAACATGAATGCTGATTATCTCAGGCCCAAGGTGATGGGGAAATCATAAAGATGGAAATTCTGCAGGTTGTCAGTATCTTGCTTGAATTTGTGCAGCATCCCCCAAGAGAGAAAAACAGCAGAAAGATAAAAATACAAAGTCAAACATCAAAGGGGCTGAGGTAAAGTGAAAGAAAATGGTAAATAATAAATATTGTACACATTCCTGCATCAAATATTTTCATTCTTCTTAACAGAACTTTTGGGGGACCTGAGGACACAGCTGGAGGTCCTTGCCCAAACTTTATCTCTTGGTATAATGCAACCATTCAGTGTTGTTTACTTATCCGGTTGTTTAATTTACAAGAAAACAGATTGATTGCTCTGATTGTGCAGCTCCTCACTATACAACAAGTGAATAAGACAATCTGAAAGTGTATGAGTCACTCCTCCTTCTTCCCGTGGGCCATGGAAGCAAAATAACATTGGTTGACAGGTGGGAGTGATGACTTAGCTTTTCCCTCTGCTGCGGCCCCTGGCCTGATGTTGAATGAAGCTGTGTGCCAGTTAAAGTTGATGCACCTGCTCTACAGAGCACCCTGCTGTACCCCCCACCACCCCATTCCACGCCAGCAGCGTTCCACTGGCACCCAACCCATCAGAACAGCTTTCCCCATGCCCCACACACCCCAGCCCCGACCCCTTCCCCCTACTTCCCCACTCCAGTTTTTGGGTTTTAGGTTCCACCTTTTTGGCTACTCTTGAACCCCGCCGCCCCTCCCCATCCACCCCACTTCATGCTCTGCAGCCTCCCCACTATAGGCACTAGTGATTGTTACTGCCTGAGTGCATGGCCCGATATCTTTCCCACATTTCTTTCTCTCGTTCCCACAAGCCACTTCCAGTCAAGAGTGCAGCTCCAGATCCACCACAACAACAACAAGGGGCTCACCCGGCCTGAGAGTACAGGTGTTTTCTGAGCCTTAAACCAAACCATGACTCCCTTCCAGTTTGCAAACTCTCCACTCTATCTCTGAATTCTGTCATCTGTGCATGTTACAACAGCTCCATCAAGACCTCTTTTTACCTATCCCCCTCCCATCCCCTGCCCCCAGGGCCCAGTACCTATCTCTGACCTTCTGCATGTTCACTGCTAGTTTACTACATGTTTATACAGAGTAAATGAACATGTCTGAGAGGCATACAGAAGAGAAAGTGGAAACAGATGGAATGACAGATGTACAGAGAAGAGTCAGGCAACACAAAGATGTAGAGGTGACAGATTCTTTGTTGAAGCAAAAACAGTGAAGTCAGGTCTCCTCTGACATTGCTGGCACCACCAGCAAAGCCTCGCACCATCAGGGCTAAAGAGTATATATTGTATGCCTGTATATGTCAATTTTCACCTTGTGATTTTTTTGAGCTATACAGGAGTGACTTATATACATTTTACAGGAATGTTCATCTTATGAAACAGAACGATTGTTTTGACCAGATAACTAATTTTGCTGACACCCAAACCTATTAGGTTGTACCCTTTGCAAAGTGATTTCAACCAAAACACAACAGCAAAGCAAGAACCATTAGTCCAACTATTCAATACAAAATTGAACAAGGATCAGAATTAATTGGGCACAAAAACTTGTCCCTCACTCCTAAATAGTTCACACACAGGCTTGCAACTAATTACTAATGCATTGCAATGCAGCCAGTGCTTGTGGATACAATACTCAATTAGTGTGTAATCAAGCTTTATACTTCACAGAAACAAAACATTTTAAAGCTTTTTGAATATAATCTTGTGGTTTTGTACAGTGATAAAATATAATCTAGATTTAAACACATTAGGATCATTTGAACTTTTGCCGATGGCGTACAATGGGTGATATCAGATCGCTACCCATTGCATAACCCGTCTAATTTTACTTTACGTTGAGGTCAATGGAAAGGGAAATCGGCAGCGTATATAATCCAATATTGTCCGTTTTACACAAGCAATGAAAGTTAGAATGATCCCTATGGGTTCAGTGGAAAATTGTACAGGATTTTATTAGTAGATAAGGATAAGGTTTAAACCCCTCTTCCCTTTGGCATGAACGCCACACTGGTAACCATATCCAAGGCTTGTTCTTCAGTTCCATATCATTTTAGCTCCTGGAAGGGTCATTTCGCCTTTTACTCTTCCATTCCTGTGACAACTGGTGCCAACCTGGGGAAGCTGCAACACAGGACTACATGCATGCTAAATAGTAGAAGCAGCATGCTATAGACAGAGCTAAGCGATCCCACAATCAACGGATCAGATCAAAGCTCTGCAGTCCTGCCACATCCAGTTGTGAATGGTGGTGGAGCATTAAACAATTAACGGGAGGAGGAGGCTCCATAAATATCCCCAACCTCAATGATGGTGGAGCCCAGCACATGAGTGCAAAAGACAAGGCTGTAGCGTTTGCAACCATCTTCAGCCAGAAGTGCCGAGTGGATGATCCATAACGGCCTCCTTCTGAGGTCCCCACCACCACAGAAGTCAGTCTTCAGCCAATTTGATTCACTCCACATGATATCAAGAAATGGCTGAGCGCACTGGATACAGCAAAGGCTGTGGGCCCTGACAACATCCCGGCTATCGTGCTGAAGACTTGTGCTCCAGAACTAGCTGTGCCTCGAGCCAAGCTACAACACTGGCATCTATGCAACAATGTGGAAAACTGCCCAGGTATGTCCTGTCCACAAAAAGCAGGACAAATCCAACCCGGCCAATTACTGCCCCATCAGTCTACTCTCAATCATCAGCAAAGTGATCAAAGGTGTCGTTGACAGTGCTATCAAGCAGCACTTACTCATCAATAACCTGCTCACTGATGTCCAGTTTGGGTTCCGACAGGGCTACTCGGCTCCAGACCTCATTACAGCCTTGGTCCAAACATGGACAAAAGAGCTGAATTCCAGAGGTGAGATGAGAGTGACTGCACTTGACATCAAGGCAGCATTTGACCGAGTGTGACATCAAGGAGCCCTAGTAAAACTGAAGTCAATGGGAATCGGGGGGAAAACTCTCCATAGGCTGGAGTCGTACATAGCACAAAGGAAGATGGTTGTGGTGGTTGGAGGTCGATCATCACAGCCCCAGGACATCGCAGCAGGAGTTCCTCAGGGCAGTGTCCTAGGCCCAACCACCTTCAGCTGCTTCATCAATAACCTTCCCTCCATCATAAGGTCAGAAGTGGGGTGTTCGCTGATGAGAGCACAGTGTTCGGTTCCATTCACAACTCCTCTGATAATAAAGCAGTCCATGCCCGCGTGCAGCAATACCTGGATGACATTCAGGCTTGGGCTGATAAGTGGCAGGTAACATTCGCACCACACAAGTGCCAGGTAATGATTATCTCCAACAAGTGAGCATCTAACCACCGCCCCTTGACATTAAACAACATTACCATCGCCGAATCCCCCAACACCAACATCCTGGGGGTTGCAATTGACCAGAATCTTAACTGGACCAGCCACATAAATACTGTGCAAACAAGAGCAGGTCAGAGGCTAGGTATTCTGTGGCGAGTGTCTCACCCCCTGACTCCCCAAAGCATTTCCACCATCTACAAGGCACAAGTAAGGAGTGTGATGGAATACTCTCCACTTGCCTGGATGAGTGCAGCTCCAACATCACTCAAGAAGCTCGACACCATCCAAGACAAAGCAGCCCACTTGATTGGCACCCCATCCACCACCTTAAACATTCACTCCCTCCACCAATGGCATACCGTGGCTGCAGTGTGTACCATCTGGAAGATGCACTGCAGCAACTCGCCACGGCTTCTTCAGCAGCACCTCCCAAACCCGCGACCTCTACCATCTGGAAGGACAAGGGCAGCAGGCGCATGGGAACACCACCACCTTCAAGTTCCCCATCAAGTCACACACCATTCTGACTGGGAAGCATATCGCCGTTCCTTCATCGTCGCTGGGTCAAAATCCTGGAACTCCCTCGCCAAAAGCACTGTGGGAGTACCTTCACCACACGGACTGCAGCGGTTCAAGAAGGCAGCTCACCACCACCTTCTAAAGGGCAACTAGGGATGGGCAATAAATGCTGGCCTTGCCAGCGACACCCACATCCCAGGAACGAATAAAAAAAAACTATACATTCCCTATGGATTGGATTTATCTCGCCGGCAGCATGGTACATAATCCAAGATTGGGCTGTGTGCCCAGAAACACATTTCATCCTGTGAATTCCAATTAATCAGATGTGTGCACAACTGTAAGAAAAAGCATAAACAAAAAGGAAGAACAATATTAATAATAACAATGATGAATTAGTTATTTTGCCGTATTTTCCAGATCCTACGGGTGCGTACATGGTGCGTACGTGGCGTGTATGCGCCCATAAGGGCTCCGTCAGTTCCAAGTTTTCACACGCGTAGCACATGCGCGAAGAACTGGAACTTGCAATCTGTCAAGAATCTTCTTGAAGTTGCTGACTGCAGGCCCATTATTTCAAAAATGTCAAAAAATTGCACAGTAAATATAATGTTCATTCTTTATTTTTGGGATATGTTCTAAAAATAATAGTGCATTTCTGAAAGTACTATTTTTATATACCAATTTTAACAACCTAATGCAGTCCTCTGTTAAACCATACTTGCTGTACCTACTGAAATCCATCTTAAGGCATCTGAGCTATGAGAAAAAGTTGAAGAGCCTGGGATTGTTTACTCTGCAGAAGAGAAGGCTTAGGGGAGATATTATTCAAGACTCTTAAGGGAATAGATAAATTGAACCTTGATAATTTTAAGATTGCTGCAAACTCTAGAACCGACTCTTTTTAATATAATCTTGCATTGTTATTCAGTAATAAAATATAATCCAGTCTTAAATATTTGGGTTTAGTGGAAATTTGGGGACATGGGCTCATACTTAGAAAAAGGGATGTTGCACAGACAGTTTGCCCACTTTACACAAGGGATAGTGAATGTGTGGGATGAACTGCCCAGAAAGGCTGTGGAGGCAGATACTGCAGAAAATTTGAGAGAATTGGGTTGACATTTGAAGAAATGGGTGATTGGGAGGTATTAGTTTTGGGACTGGCTAAGCAGGCTGCAGTCTTCTCCAGTCCTGTGCTTTCTAACGTGCCTGCATGTCACGGTGGAGTCCATCTTGGATCATCAATTTCTATTCGTCACCTTTCCTAAAGCTTCAGTTCTTTTGCAGAAATAATTCATTTTTAAAATCTTGTCATGTCATCACGTTTTGGGATTTTTGATTTTTTTTTAATGGCAAGGATGTTAGAGAAGAGTTATATTTCAATATTTTTTAAAAAAAAAGGTGCATTCACACTAAGTTTTATTTTTTATTAAAGAAGCATCGAGTTGAAAAGTTGTTCAAATGGTGGTTGGGAGAGGCTGTCTGGAATAGGCCATCCAATCTGTTTGTGAACCCAGGAAGATAAAATAAGTACATAAACACGCTGTCAGTCATGTTTTTAAACAGAAAACTGCTGGGGCAATCTTTCATCCAACATAAGAAATATAAGATGCAGGAAGATATTTAGAAGTTATTTTATTTAATTCAAGCAAGGTGACCCACTGGTGTGGGAAAGTATAGTGTATTCATTAATTTATAATACTATGTGGAGACAAATTGGAGACAATGTGGAGCAGGACAGAGATGAGGATTTCAGGAACCTAGCTGTGAAAACAAAACTGCTTACATCTCACAAGTACTTGTTATATCAAGTACTGAAAGGCCTGCACTATGGCTGAAAGTATGGAGGTGTCCGCTTGCAGCCTGTCTGGAGTCATCTCACATGGCATCAGCACTCTGCAGTCTGCCTTGGAGAGTGTGGTCACCTCCAAGGACATTGCAGCTGGGCCCTCACAACAGGAGCCAGCCTTTGCAACTTTGGTGACAGTTGTAGGGGGTGGTGTGGTTGGCGCGTGCGCCCAGTCAGTTATGCCCCTGACTGTTTGTGAGTGGTTCGAATCGCTCCCACGCCCCTGGGTTCTAGACACCGGACTTAGGTACAGGCGGCGATACAGAAAAGACTCGAGTAGACAGGTGGTTTGGATGTAAGAAAACGAAGATTTTATTAAAATAGAAATTAACACAGTCTTACGAGAAGTTACTGGTATAAAATTACAGGCAAATACAAAATAACTATACTTATACAGGGAATGATGAACACACGGCACATCGAGGGAAAACAAACTATATTAACAATCCCCTTATCCTTATCCCACCCCCTATACCTGTAAAGTCTGTGGGTTGTTTAGTTAATTAATACACAGACTCCAAGAGTAACTTAAAACAGGACTTTACTATTCGAAGGTCGGGGCGAATCTGCCCAATAACTCCTGACACAGCACTTATATACCAGTGTGGTCACCGTCGGTATTACAGTATACAGAAGCCAACAAAGTAGTGCAACACCTAAAGTAGTTCTCTTAAAGGTGGACGGTTACATACAATAATTCTCTTAAAGGTAGACGGGTACATACACTACAATCCTCCCTTTTTAGCTTACAACATACTGATTCCCCATTAAACATACATTATAACATATATACAACTTTATGCCAGACAGTTCACAGATTCAGTCTCTCTGGAGGTTTCCGGACTCTGTCCGGATAACGCCTCGGTGGTGTCGTAACTCCCGGCGGGGTAGCAGGTGCTTCTGGCAAGGTCGATTCGGCTTGAAGGACAGTGTCAGGTTCATCTGATTCCAGTATTACCAGATCGGAGGTAGGTGTTCTGGGTATCTCTGTCTCAACATTAACCGTGTAAGGTGGTGGAGTAGGTTGGCCATTTGTGGCTGACCCTATGATCTGGTCAACATGGCACCTTATTATACTGTCCCCAATGTCCACCATATACATCAACGGCCCTAGCCTTTTTCCAATAGTTCCAGGCTGCCATTTCTCGGTACGGTAGTCCCGGGCCAAAACTTGTTGACCTATCTGAAAAGATCTAGTTGGCCTTTCATTCATGCCCTGGAATTGCCGGTTCTCTACGTCCCTTCTGACGTTTGGCTTAAGCAAATCCAGCCGGCATCTTAGTCGTCTATTAAAAAACATCATGGCGGGAGTTTGATTTGTGACCGCATGTGTTGTATTCCTGTACGCCAACAAGAAGCTATCCACCTTATGTTGTAAGTTAATGGCTTCATTACCCATGGCCTTTATGGCCTTCTTGAAGGTCTGGACAAGCCTTTCAGCCAATCCATTGGAGGCGGGATGGTATGGGGCTGACGTGTAGTGCTTAACCCCATTGCTCTTTAAGAATTTCTTGAATTCTTCGGACACAAATTGCGGTCCATTATCAGAACAGATCTGTTCCGGCAGCCCATTCCTAGCAAACATGGTCCTTAACACTGTGATGGTTTTTTCCGTGGTGGTGGTGGACATCTTTATTACCTCCGGCCACTTGGAGTGTGCATCCACCGCTATTAGAAACATTGAGTCCATAAATGGACCAGCAAAGTCGATGTGTACCCTTTGCCAAGGAGATGAGGGCCACTCCCATGGATGCAGAGGAGCCTGTGGTGGCGCGTTTTGGACCTTCTGGCATCCTAGACAGCTCTTAGTGATTTCTTCGATGTCCCCATTGTAAAGTCTGTGGGTTGTGCCGTTAATAAATACACAGACTTCAGAAGTAACAAACAAACAGGTCTTTACTATTCGAAGGTAGGGCAGCACGGTGGCATAGTGGTTAGCACTGTTGCCTCACAGCGCCAGGGACCCGGGTTCAAATCCGGCCTCGGGTGACTGTCTGTGTGGAGTTTGCACATTCTCCCCGTGTTTGCGTGGGTTTCCTCCGGGTGCTCCGGTTTCCTCCCACAGTCCAAAGATGTGCGGGTTAGGTTGATTGGCTATGATAAATTGACCCTTAGTGTTAGGGGGATTAAATATGTGGGGTTACGGGGATAGGGTGGGATATGTGTTGGTGTAGGGGTTACGGGGATTGGGTGGGATATGTGTCGGTGCAGGCTCGATGGGCCGAAATGGCCTCTATCTGCACTGTGGGGTTTCTGTGATTTCTGTGATTTCTGTGAAGGTCCGGGCGAATCTGCCCCAGCAATCCTGCTACAACACTGATATACTGGTGTGGTCACTATCGGTATTACAGTATACAGAAGCCAAACAAATAGTGCCACACATAAAGTAGTTCCCTTAAAGGTGAACGGTTACATTCAATAGTTCCCTTAAAGATAGACGGGTACATACACTACAATCCTCCCTTTTTAGCTTATTACTTACAGAGTCCCCGTTAACATACATATCTTCAACTTCCTATAAAACAAATTACAGATATAATCTCGGTGGAGTCAATGTCATATAAAACAATTTACAAATATAATCTCGGTGGAAACAGTTCACAGGTTCAGTCTCTGCGGAAACAGTTCATAGATTCAGTCTCTGATCTTGACTCGTTCTGAACAACATTTCTTTGGTGTAGCCGGTTCCCCTGGCTAGCGTGACTCCTCCATAGCCTTTTTCTTGACGTAACAGCTTGAACTTTCATCCTGTTGAACCAGCAGTGCGGACTTTTACAACCAACTGGCTGTCTTGACATTTTCCAGTTTTTCAACTAATTTAGCTCCTTTCGTAATGTCCCGCCTGGAATGGTAGAAGTGCTAATATTTTAGACAGTTATTATCTTCTGCTTCTTCTTTTTCTTTTCTGCCTTTTTGAAACTCTCGGAGCTCCTTTCTCGGCTGCCAGCTGTAGCGCCACCAACTCTCTATGTTCCTTAGACCTTAAGTGCTTCATCCGGATTTCAGCACTTTGAGAGTTTTCATCACAAGCTGGGCAGACCACATCCTCGTAATA
The DNA here is from genome assembly GCF_052327205.1 of Somniosus microcephalus. Lineage (NCBI taxonomy): Eukaryota > Metazoa > Chordata > Chondrichthyes > Squaliformes > Somniosidae > Somniosus > Somniosus microcephalus. Next base: position 10,157,117 of record NW_028225183.1, on the reverse strand, counting down.
TTCAGTGTCACTCAACAGGTCATGGTAATATTCAGGTTCGTCCTGAGTTAGGCCAGCAAGAGAGACTTCTTCTTCCTCCTCACCCGTCTGGACGTTAGCTGATGGTGGTTCCTTCCCTAAACATCTTTCTTGAAAAGCCTTCTTCATGCATTCATATTCATCCCGCTCTTCCTGGGTTATCTGCCATTCCTTCACGACGGACCTCATTTGTGAGTTCAATACCTTCCTTTCCATCGGTAATTGCGTTATCAGGCTATTTAACCCTTCTACTGAAGTAACGGTTTCCACATTCTTCTGTTCACCTTGACGTGATTCAACGTACTTTTGGCATCCTTGTAAAATTTGTGTTGCCACCTCAGCTATCTCCGTGACTTTTGAGAGCTCCGAACTCGTTCCCCCTGAAGATTGAAGCTCGTGTTCAGATTGTTCCCCTTGCAGAGTCTTGTCCTTCAGCATATGAAGGAGTTGGCTGACCGTTAACTCTTCCCTGGGAACACGGTGGATCAGAGTCTTCTCCATTTCATCCACCTCTTTCTCCAATACTTCCACCTTACGTTCCTCTTGAACTTTGGCTTTCAGCGCTCGGAAAAGTTGCGCCCTGATGCTCTCTAGTTCATGTTCAGGGACCATTCTTACAGTGTCCTGTTCTTCCACTGAAAGGATTCCCAGTTGAATCTGTTCTTCAAGTTGTTGAACCTCGGTCATTGCCGCCTCATATTTGTCTTGGGTGTCCTTCAATGTTTTTATAAGTTCTTGGACATCCTGTCTTTCATGCTCTGCCATGATTTTCACCTCTAATTGCTCATCTATGGATGGAGCTTCTGTCGATGAGTCTGTCTTGGCCTTGAGCTCATCAAGAATTTCCTGCAGCCTTTGGACTTCTTGCTCATGTTCAACCTTTAGTTGTTCGTATGCTTCTACTGAAACTAGCTTTTCGGAGGCTGCCGAGTTAACCCCCTCCAGAATTGTAGCCTGGGCCTGTTCATACTGTTCTTTCAACTTCTCACACTCTGCTTGTAAGGAGTCGTAGAGAAGAACTGGAATAAAATCCTGGCTCCCTGAAGATTCCTCTTCCTTTGGTTCATTCTGTAAATATTCTAGTTCCTGAACAGCATCAGGGGAATGTGATTGGTATTTGACCATGATGGCTCTATGGTCGCTCTCTGCTTGAGCTAGCTGTCTCTGTAGTCTTTCCAGGTTCCCCCATTCGGTGTCCCAGAACTTTTCCATATTTTTCATCTCCTGTACGAGACGTCACTCAACTGTTCTAATTGTTGTCGTACTTTGACATAAGTTTGCGTCCGAGCTCGGTGTTCTTCCGTCATGGATGAATCCTTTGCTTGAACAGGCTCAGAATTCTCTGTCAACCTGGAGTTCTGCTCTGCAGCTTTATTCTTCTTGGTACCATAAGTCCTTCTGCCTGTCTTCGTTTTCTTTCCCATCGTCGGCAAGTCCCTTTTAGCCTTGTCTTCCATTTTCGACTTGGTCTTATCATCATCCATTTCAGAATCTGAGCTAATAGCTTGCACCGAGTCCTCCCTCATTATGGCTTTTAGGTAATGCCATTCCATGTCTATTTTCTTAATCCACTCCCGTCCTAGAAGTGGTGGTCCTCCCTCAGGTAATACGTACAAGCTCATTCTTGGGTGTTCTTTACCCCTATCTCTCACCTTGACTCTTATTTTCCCCACGGGGTATACGTTATGCCCCGTGTATGTCTGTAATACGAACTTGGTATTTCTTAAAGGTATGTGAGAGAATAGCCGGTGGTAGTCCCTTCGGTTGATGACTGATAGAGCTGATCCAGTGTCCAGCTCCATTCTTACTTGGACTCCAGCTATTTTTAGTATGACCCAGATGGCCTGTAGATCCATTTCTTTACCCACATTGTGGATTCTCAGACTACCCAGCTCCTGGTTGTTTGGGTCTGAGTCTGAATTCTGTTCGTCTGAACTCTTCTCAGCCACCTTGTGTACCTTGTTGTACTTTTCTGGTGGTGGCTTCCTTTGATTATTGGTCTTTTTCCCGGACCGGCATACCTTCGCGATGTGACCCAGTTTGCCACATTTCCTACACTCTTGGTTCTTAAACCAGCATTGATTCTGGTCATGCGTTGTCTTCCCACAACGGTAGCATTTTGTTGTGCTTGAAGTAATTTGGTCCACCCCGAGCGCCGCCGCCTTTAGTTGCATTTCCGCCGTTCCTTTCGCTGCGGCTTCGTGCGATGCAGCTATAAGGACAGCCCTGTCCAGTGTGAGGTCGTTCTCTTCCAGTAGTCGCTTCTGCGTCCCTTCTTTGGACAATTCGCATACGAACTTGTCCCGCAGCGCTTCTGTCAGATTCCCTCCGAACTGGCAGTATTTCGCTAGCCTACGCAGTTCGACCAAGTATTCCGCATTGCTTTCGTCTTTCTTCTGCATTCTTGCGTAGAATTTGAATCGTTCAGCCAGCATCAGCGGTGTGGGGTTCAAGTGGTCCTTCAGCACAGCCACAATCTCTTCGAAGGTCTGATCCGCTGGTTTATTTGGTGCTATTAGATGCTTCAAGAGCCCGTATGTTTTTGCCCCCATCGAGTTTAGCAATGTTATCGCCTTGTCGTCTTCCTCTATTTTGTTGGCTTCGCAATAGATCTCTATGCGTTCCACGTACGTGGCCCAGTCTTCTATTTCAGAATTAAAGTCGTTAATATTCCCTCGCTTAGGCATCTTTCTTCCCTTGGGAGCAGCACCAGTATTTCTTTAAGTATTCTTATTTATTTGTTTGTTTCTAAGATGGCGGTTTTCCAGCGAAATTGGCGGTTTCCCACCCACTTCAATGGCGGTATGTCAATCAAGATGGCGGTTTTCCCGCGAAAATGGCGGTTTCCCGCTCTTCCTTTCTCACCCCGCCCACTTCAATGGCGGTTTCCCGCTTCTGACGTCTTCTCCGCCTAATGGCGGCTTCCCGCGTTTCTTCCTGGTGGAAGGGGTACGCTTCCCCCGCAGCGGACAGGTTCAGCCGCTGGCTGGCTACCGCACAGCTCCCCTTACTCGGCTATGTCTTTTCCTCCCGCCCGCACGGCTCTACCGGCGCTGGGTACACCCCGTTAACGGAGGACAGTTCAGCCGCTGGACTGGCTCTCGCGCAGTCTCTCTCTCCGTACCCGGCTCTGTCGCTCTCTCACCCGCACGTTCGGTGCTACCGGCCCTGGGTACCCCGTTGGTGGAGAACAGCTCAGCCGCTGGACTGGCTCTCGTGCAGTCTCTCACCCCATTTTCGGCTGTGTCTCTCACCCACTCCCGCACGTTCGGTTTTGCCGGCTCTGAGTACCCCGTTGGTGGAGAACAGCTCAGCCGCTGGACTGGCTCCTCGCAGTCTCTCTCTCCGCACCCGGCTCTCACCCGCACGGTTCCCGTTCGCCTCCCCAGCCCTCTCGCAGACCGGTGTTTCCCTCCCCGGCTGCGGCTGGGTTTCTCTTCCCGCGCCTACTCGCAGGCTCAGCGCTTCGTGGCTGCGGTCGCTGTCCGGATTTTTTTTCCGCCGATCGCGGTCCGGCTGTCACCCGACGCCATTGGACCCGACTTTTGGCCGGCACAGCTCCCCCTCGACCGAGGTCGAGTGCTCTGCCCTTATCCTCCGGATACTTCTACACCTTCCCCTACTCACAGTCTCTTCGGCCGCCTTGTTTCTTGCTGGTCGGCTCACTCCGCACCGTGGCAGAAGGGTAGTCAGTGCCTGTTGCTGATACAGCTTTTGTTGGTAGTCTTCCTGCTTTCTGTTGTTGCAGCCTCGTGTTTTCTTTTGGTAGCACGACGAGGGCGGTTGTCTCTCTTCGACGCTCTTCGTTGCTTTTGGTAATCTTGCCGCAGGGTACGATCGGACTCGTCGCCACTGTAAAGTCTGTGGGTTGTGCCGTTAATAAATACACAGACTTCAGAAGTAACAAACAAACAGGTCTTTACTATTCGAAGGTCCGGGCGAATCTGCCCCAGCAATCCTGCTACAACACTGATATACTGGTGTGGTCACTATCGGTATTACAGTATACAGAAGCCAAACAAATAGTGCCACACCTAAAGTAGTTCCCTTAAAGGTGAACGGTTACATTCAATAGTTCCCTTAAAGATAGACGGGTACATAAACTACACCCATCAATGCCTGGCCACCACACGAACGCTCTTGCTAGGTTCTTCATTTTCACTCCACCCAGATGTCCCTCGTGCAGCTCCTTTAACACCTTCTGTTGAAGTTTGGGTGGAATCACCACTCTAGATCCACACATCAGGGTTCCTCGACACACTGACAGCTGTTCTTTTCTCTGCGAAAATGCTGGCAGCGTTGGTTCGCCCTGTGCTGGCCATCCCTCCACCGTTAAATCATAGACTCGTGAGAGAGTCGGGTCATTTCTGGTTTCGTTTTCGATCATCGAATTTGTTACTGGTAGACATTCCACTATGGATGAGTGGAACAGCTCTCCCAGGTCCACTGTAGTCGCTTCTTCTACTATCGGCAATGGCAAGCGCGATAACCCATCAGCATTTCCATGCTGTTTGGACCTTTTGTATTCGATGTCATATTGGTGTGCCCCAAGTAACACGGACCACCTCTGTAACCTTTGTGCTGTCATGGTGGAAACGGCCTTGTTAGGGTTGAATATGGACACCAACGGCTGGTGGTCTGTCAGTAATGTGAACTTCTTGCCCTGCAGGTAATGATTGAATTTCTTTACGCCCCACACAAGGCTGAGGGCCTCCCTATCTATTTGAGCATAATTTCGCTCCGCGGAGGTCAATGATCGGGACGCGAATGCCACTGGCCTTTCCGAGCCATTTGGTAACTTGTGTGAAAGTACTGCTCCAATTCCATAGGGGGAAGCATCACAAGCTAGACGAAGAGGTAACGTTGGGTTGAAATGAGCCAACACTTCTTCAGAGGTAATCAACGCCTTGCTTCTGTGAAAGGCCTTTTTACATTCCTCACTCCACTTCCATGGTACTTCTTTCCGCAACAGAGCATTCAGCGGATGCAGCACCGTGGATAGATTCGGCAGAAACTTGTGATAATAATTAATCAACCCCAAGAATGATCTTAACTGTGATACGTTTTCCGGAGCGGGGGCCTTCATGACAGCTTCTATCTTGTCAGGTGACTTGTGCAGCCCCTCTCGGTCAATGACATGACCGCAGTACGAGATCCGTTTTTGGAAGAACTCACATTTCCTGCGATTAACTCGAAGGCCATATTCCTTCAACCTAGTGAGCACCAGTTTCAAATTTGTGAGGTGTTCTTCCTCGTCCTCTCCCGTAATCAGGATATCGTCTAAGTAACACTGCGTGCTTGGAATTCCTTGTAATACCTGCTCCATGGCCCTCTGCCAAATTGCTGGAGCCGAAGCTACCCCAAAAACCAGTCTATTATAACGATACAAGCCTCTGTGTGTGTTGATGGTGAGGTACTGACGCGACTCTTCCTCGACTTCCATTTGTAAGTATGCCTGTGCCAGGTCTATCTTGGTGAAGTGTTTCCCTCCAGCCAACGAAGCAAAGATATCTTCAATCCGCGGAAGCGGGTATTGTACCGTGTGAAGCACCGGATTCACTGTGATCTTGAAGTCTCCGCAGATGCGGACCTTCCCCGGTCCCCCTGGCTTGTTACTTGGTGAAGACTTCATGACGGGAACAATGGGCGTGGCCCACTCACTCCAGTCCACTTTTGACAGTACCCCTGATCGTTCAAGTTCTTCCAGTTCTGCCTCCACAGCAGGTCGTATCGCGTAAGGTACCGATCTGGCTTTGAAAAATTTTGGGCTTGCATGTTCTGCAATCTTAACCTTTGCTTTAATTCCTCGCAGTGTTCCCAGTCCTTGCTGGAATACCTCTTTAGCTTCGTCTAATATTCTGGACAACCGTTCAGGTTTGACATCTTCCTTTCCGGAATCTACCGTCATGGTGTTTAGTGAATGCCAGTCTATCTTTATTTTCCTGATCCACTCCCATCCCAGAAGTGGTGGACCTCCCTCAGGCAACACATACAGATCCATCCTTTGGTGCTCTTTGTCCTTGTATCTCACCTTGACTTCTATCTTTCCGATGGGGTATACTTTGTGCCCCGTGTATGTCTTCAATACTAGTTCCGTATCCCGTAGGGGAATATGCTTGAATAACTTTTTATAATCATGCTTATTCATGACCGTCAACGCCGATCCGGTGTACACTTCCATTTTCACTTGGACTTTTGCAATCTGTAGTGTGATCCAGATAGCTTGTCGGTCAGCTTCATTACTCACATTGTGAATTCTCAGACTATCCAGTTCCTTGCAGTTGGAGTGTGAGTCCGAATTCTGTTCTTCCGGACTCTTCCTAGTCACCTCATGTACCTTTCTGTACCTCTTTTGTGGTGACTCATTATTGTTGGTCTTCTTTCCTGACCGGCATACCTTAGCTATGTGACCGAGCTTGCCACATTTCCTACATTCCTGGTTTTTAAACCAGCATTGGTTCTGGTCGTGTGTTGTCTTCCCACAACGATAGCATTTCGTTGTACCCGAAGTAATTTGCTGCACCCTGAGTGCCGCTGCCTTTAGCTGCATTTCCGCCGTTCCTTTCGCTGCGGCTTCGTTCGATGCAGCAATAAGGACAGCCTTCTCAAGTGTAAGATCGTTCTCTTCGAGCAGTCATTTTTGTGTTTCTTCCTTCGACATTCCGCACACGAATTTGTCTCGCAACGCCTCTGTCAGATTCCCTCCAAACTGGCAGTGTTTCGCTAGTCTACGCAGTTCGACCAAGTATTCTGCGTTGCTTTCGTCTTTCCTTTGCGTTCTCGCATAGAATTTGAATCGTTCCGCCAACATCAACGGTGTGGGGTTCAAGTGATCCTTCAGAACAGTCACAATATCATCGAAAGTCTGATCTGCCGGTTTAGCTGGTGCTAGTAGATGCTTCAAGAGCTCGTATGTCTTCGCGCCCATCGAGTTTAGCAAGGTTATAGCTTTGTCATCTTCTTCTATTTTATTGGCCTCCCAATAGATCTCAATGCGTTCCACATACGTGGCCCAGTCTTCTACCTCGGAATTAAAATCGTTGATGTTACCACGCTTAGGCATCTTCCTCTCTTCCTGATAACACCACGAATTATTTCTTTAAATTTTCTTTTTTTTTCTAAGATGGCGGTTTCCCACGCTTATCTTCTCTCCCCGCCCACTTCAATGGCGGTTTCCTGCTTCTGTCTTCTTCCCCGCCTAATGGCGGCTTCCCGCGTTTCTTCCCTGGCGGGAGGGGTACACTTTCCCCACGGGCGACGGCCGCTGGCTTTCAGGTTCACAGCCTGCGCGTCGGCTTCAGTGCTTTCCCTTTTCTCGGCAGGGCAACCGGCGCTGGGTACACCCCGTTGACGGCAAACAGTTTCAGCCGCTGGGCTGGCTCTCGCTCAGTTCCCCTTGCTCGGGCTCTGTCTCTCTCCCGCTCGCTCGGCTCTACCGGCGCTGGGTACACCCCGTTGACGGAGAACAGTTTCAGCCGCTGGACTGGCTCTCGCTCAGTCTCCCTTGGTCGGCTCTGCCTCTCCCGCTCGCTCGGCTCCCAATCGCGCCTCCCAGCCCTCTCGCAGTCCGGTGCTTCCCTCCCCGGCTGCGGCTGAGTTTATCTCTTCGCGCGCCTACGTTCCCGGTCGTAGCGCTTCGTGGCTTCGGTCGCTGCCCGGCCTTTTTCCGCCGGTCGCGGTCTAGCTGTCTCACGACGCCGTTGCGTCCCCCAGCCTGTCTGTACCGCGGCTTCCTTGCTCCACGCTGCCCCAGTCTCAGCGCCTCTGGGCCCGACTTCTGTCCGGCTCCTTTCCCCCTCGACCGTGGTCGAGTGCACCGCCCTTATCCTCCGGTTATTCTTTTTACTTTCCCTTACTCACAGTCACCGTGGCCGCCTTGCTTCTCGTGCTGATCGGCTCACTCCTCACCGTGGCAGAAGGGACAGTCAGTGCCTGTTGCTGATGGAAGTCTTTGTCTCTAAATTCTTCCTCCTTTCTAGTTCTGCAGCCTCGAGTTTTTTTTTTCCAGCAGAACGACGAGGGCGGTTGCCTCTTCTCGACGCTCGTTAACTGCTTCGGAAGTATTTGCCGCAGGGTACGATCGGACTCGTCGCCACTGTAACGTCTGTGGGTTGTTTAGTTAATTAATACACAGACTCCAAGAGTAACTTAAAACAGGACTTTACTATTCGAAGGTCGAGGCGAATCTGCCCAATAACTCCTGACACAGCACTTATATACCGGTGTGGTCACCGTCGGTATTACAGTATACAGAAGCCAACAAAGTAGTGCAACACCTAAAGTAGTTCTCTTAAAGGTGGACGGTTACATACAATAATTCTCTTAAAGGTAGACGGGTACATACACTACAATACCTAACTAGATTAAGCTATGAGGGGCCAGAATTCATGCTCACCGAGTCAAAATCTGCTGAGCTCAAACAACGGTAGGGCTTGGGGTTCGCTCTTTGTGCTCTCTGGGGCCTGCTGTCATCACGTGGTCTTGGGGCGCTGCAAGGGCGTCGTCCAGGCAAAAGTACCCCAACATTAAAGTCTTTGCTTGGGTACTTTACCTCGCAGGGATGATGGTACCTCTTCCTCGGGCGGCAGTTGGAGTTTGCATGAAGATAGTCGTAGGTCGGCTGGATTGAAGGCCCGATTATTCGAAGCGTTCTTCAATCTTCTCCCAATTCGTCTCGTCTCATCTCATCTCACCTCACCTCGCCTCGTCTCGTCCCGCCTCGCCTGGCCTGGTTTGCCTGTGTTCGCCTGGTGCAATGCCGGGCATTCCTGATGGGGTGGGGAAAGACACGGGCAGTGGCCAGGCAGCAAGCGCGGGAGGGGGAAAAGAGCAGCAGCCACGAGGGCAAGGAGCAGGAGCAAGAGAGCGTCGGTTGTCGGTGGGCCTACAATTATACTCCTTCGGATGGCCCTTATCTGCGCGCCAAATCAGGTTAGTTCATTGTCCCAATCTTGGTGGGCTAGTTTAAATAATTGTAGCAATCTAAACTAACTGTTTTTAGATGGCCGTTGATCGCACCTACTGGCCTGATGTCTGAGCTGTATTGTTATTAATGCATCTTAATCGGCCTGTCCAGCCTTGATGGCTTCCTTAAGCTGTTTCCGATTATTTATGCAAACAACTTGATGGCCTCAAGTATAGGCCTAACTGGTTTTGGTCTGTCTACGGTTTGGCTTAATGCATGTTCAAAGTTCTGTCTGCTTTCCAAAATACAAAGTCCTTCTTCACAGAAACTGCATTTTAGGTTTCGATTTCCCCAAAAGCTGCTTGTGCCACAGAGTCCAAGCTTTTAAAATCTTGCAGGCTTTTGGCCACGAGGTGCGGACGCCATCTTTGGGTACCCTTATTTATTAAAAATGTCCATGCAGGGTCCCTTTTATTAATAATAACCTTGGGGGAAATGTGGACATTTTAAGAATCTTACACAGTACAAACAATTGCCATGCAGTCAATAGAAATGGAAATTGGGAAAGATGTATAATGGGCAGCTCATCTGATATTGCCCGTTTTGCAATATCGCCCAAAGTCAAAATTGCCCCCATTGAGCCTACAAAAACTCTTAGGTCTCTTTCAGCTTCATCCTTAAATACTTTAACACCATTCATGGAGTATGAATGTCATCCATTTTCTTTTCTACGTGCAATCCTTTATAATTCTCTGCACTAAATGTAATCTGCCATTCTTCAGCCCACACACGTATTTTGTTTAACTCATTCGGTAATTTATGGCCTGCCTCCTATAATTCCGCTGTCCATCCTAGTTTGGTATCAACTGCAAATTTGACCTAGTTGCATTGCATTTCTGAATCCAAGTCATTGATGTAAATTAGAAACATAGAAACATAGAAGATAGGAGCAGGAGTAGGCCATTCGGCCCTTCGAGCCTGCTCCGCCATTCAACGAGATCATGGCTGATCATCCAAACCCTAGCACCCGGTCCCTACACCGACAGCCATCCCACCCAAGCCCTATCCCAGTAACCCCATAACCCCACGTATTTAATCCCCCCTAACACTAAGGGCCAATTTTTATCATGGCCAATCAACCTAACCCACACATCTTTGGACTGTGGGAGGAAACCGGAGCACCCGGAGGAAACCCATGCAAACACGGGGAGAATGTGCAAACTCCACACAGACAGTCACCCGAGGCCGGATTTGAACCCGGGTCCCTGGCGCTGTGAGGCAACAGTGCTAACCACTATGCCACCGTGCTAATAGTCATCCAAAATACTAATTCCTCCAGCTTGGCATTATTCCTCTAACCAGTACCCAATGTTTTCTATCCTTCAGCTAATTTTTTATCCAATACCAAATTTTGCTCTGAATTCCCACAGTTTGGGCTTAATTAGTAGCATTTCATGTGTAACTTTGCCAAATGCCTTTTGGAAGTCTAAGTACAAAATGTCATAGGGTTACCACAGTTACATCGAGTTTACAGCAGAGAAAGAGGCCATTCGACTGAACTGGTCTATGCCGGCATTAATGCTCCACACGACTGTCCTCCCACCCATCTTCGTCTAAACCTATCAGCATACCCTTCTATTCCTTTCTCTCTCATGTGCTTATCTAGTTTCCCATAAATGCATCTATGCAATTTGCCTCAACTAATCATTGTGGTAGCACATTTCACATTCTTACCACGCTTTGGGTAAAGAAGTTTCTCCTGAATTCCCTATTGGATTTATTAGTGACTCTCTTATATTTATGGTCTCTAGTTTTGGTCTCCACCACAAGTGGAAGCATTTTCTCCACATCTACCCTATCAAACCCCTTCATTATCATATGGCCTCATTAACCTGAGTCACTATTTTTAGTCAACTCAGGTTGTCACTTTCTCAAAGAAATCAAAGTTAATCAGACAGGATCTTTTCAAAATTAATTCTCATAATATGGGTGTTGCTAGCAAGGCCAGCATTTATTGCCCACCCATTGTTGTCCTTGAAAAGGTAGTGGTGAGCCTTCTTATTGAACTGCTGCAGTCCATGTGATGATGATGCTCCTACAGTGCTGTTAGGTAGGGAGATCCAGTGATGATCTTCCCCTTCTAAAGCCACCTTGACTACAGTTTACTAGGGTGTTGTTGCACAGCTAATCCATGAGTTTAATTTTGATAAATCAATTTAATTAAATTACATGGAGCTGAAGCAAGATTAATAGGCCTGCAGTTGCCTGTATGTGTCTTATCATTTTCCCATGCCTCCTAATTTGGTATCATCAGCAAACCTTTGTGCCTATATCCATATTATTAATATTAATGGAAAACAAAAGAGGTTCCAGTATATATCACTGGAGCACACCATAACATGGGTAGGTGAATACTTCAACAAATGCTACATACCACCATCTGAACCACAGTCTTCACACACTGGCCAAAGCACCACACCCCCAGCACTCTCCCACCAACAATCTCTACCTACCAACACTCACAACTACATCTCATACCTTGCACACAATGACAGCTATTCAACTATGGCAGGCACATCACCCAAACACATTGCTCCACACTCACTCACACACTTTCCTTTCTCTTGCGAACCAAGGTGGCTCACAACAGGAGGGAGCAGGAGCACACAGGCGGGGGACAAGCTGACACCCAACCATTGTCTGCGCTGGAAAATAGAGTGCTGGAGATTATTGGATGCCAGGTGGTGGGTGCCATGGCCACCGACAACGTTGACCCCCTTGGGGACAACAGCAGTATGTTGATCCCTATTCCTTCTTCTCACTTCCCACTTTCCCCTCACCCCACAAATGTTTCACACTTTCCAGCTAATCATGCTGTATCCATGCCTTTCTCCCTTCCTGCCCCCCTCCCCTCACCTTAACCCAACTCTTGTGCCTTTATGCATTCAGATAATGAGCAAGCACCTGAGCAGCCTGTCCCTGAGGGCATCGTAGAGAGCGAGGCAGGAGAAGAGGAGGAGGAAGAACACACCGCGTCACTGCATGTCTCACCTGCAAGCACCAGCTCAGATACTGGCACTATACGTTCTTTATAGGCTAGTATAGTAGTGGGATCTGCACAGGGTGAGGCACCGCGGACGAATGGCTGCAGCAAGGCCAGGGGGAAAGGGTAGCTCGGGGGCCAACTCCCCAGAGGGTGAGTTCGCGCGTGAGTTCTGCTGCACAGTACTCAGATGAGGACCTCAGTGGATTGGCATTTAGTAGAAGGGTGATGGGCATGTACATGGAGATGATAGGTGCAATGTCAAAGATGCCCAAGAGCCCCTCAGCAATGGTAAGGAGCATGGAGGCGTCCGCCTCCAACATTGCACAAGGCTCTGCGCACACCATGGAGCCCATCATTTCCAGTCTGTAAAGGATGGTCGACTCCCAGAGAGACCATGGCGACCCAGACCTGATGCTGCATGTGATGGGCGATCTGGCAGCTTCTACTGCAGCACAGATGGAAGTAACGCAACGTCTTAGTGCTGCAATGCAGTCTATGCTTGGTGGCATCCTATCTCAAACTGCTCTCATGCAGTGTCAGCTTGATGCCACGCAAGCTCTGACTGCTGCCAACGTGGCTGGGTCTACCACCATCAACTGGGGCTTTCAGTGTCACAGCAGGCCAGCAATCTGTGCTCCAACAGATTGCTAGGGATGCTGAGGTGCTGCCCTGGGGGAGTGGCAGTGGGTCAGTGGAGCAGGAAGCTGCTGCCCTTTCGCAGGATGACAGTATTCCTGCTCCCACCACTGCCACTTCACCATTGCCTTTGTCCCTGCCTCTCATCCAGCCAGCCCAGACTGCTGCCGCTCATGCTGAGGTGGTGCAGTCTACAGCTGGGCCTTCCAGGTCCAGAGCTGGTCGAGGCCATCTGAAGTCTCCCGCACAGACATTCAGCAGCCTTCCACCTGCTGTGCTGCAGCCACTGGGCCAACACTTTGTAGGAGCACCAGAGTAGGCAAAGGCACAGTAACGACAGGCACTAAGGGATTGCACAAGGGTGAATAGTTAATATTTTTGTTGTAAATATGTGTTCACTGATTTTTGATAAATTTATTAATTCAGTTTGGATTATTTTATGGTGTCTGTCATTTCAGCTTTGCGCTGTGATATGGCCTGCGAGAAGGATGGAATGATGGGGATGTGGTGAGCAACGGGGAACTGGGGTTTAATTGTATTCAAACTGCAGTCTGATGAGGCGGTCATGGTTCGTCCTTCCAGAAGGCCGATTGAGTGGCTGCCTCTTCCCTCGCTCCTGTTCCTCCTCCTCATCATCCTCCTTTTCCTCCTTCTCGTCCTCCTCCTCCTCCTCTCCCTCTTTTTCCTCCCGAGGTGGTCCCGCAATCCCTGGTGGTAAGGGCTCGGCCCTCATGGTGGCGAAGTTGTGCAGCATGTAGCAGACCACCACGAAATGCGACACCAGCTCAGCCGAGTACTGGAGGGTTCCTCCCAAGCGGTCAAGGCAACGGCGTTGGGGTTGCAGAGGGGAGTCAAGAGCCAGTTGGAGAGCAGATAGCCCTTGTCTCCGAACAGCTAGCCATGAGCTTGATGTGGTGGCTGGAAGAGTGTTGGCACACCGCTCTTGCGCAGGATGAAGGCATTGTGGCTGCTGCCAGGATAGCGGGCAATGACATTGAGGATTAGCTGTCTGTGGTCGCACACCAACTGCACATTAAGTGAGTGGTAGCCTTTGCAGTTACGGAAGATCTCAGGATTGTTATGCAGTGCCCACAAAGCCACTTGGCTGCAGTCAATGGTGCCCTGCACCATGGGGAATCCCGCTATCCTGGCAAAGCCACATGCGCACTTGCCCTGCTTCTCTGTTGTGCTGGGGAAGGAAATGTAGTCCCTTCTCCTACTGTAGAGAGCCTCTGTGACCTCCCAGATGCAACGATGGATGGCGAACTGCAAGATGTTAACTATGTCTCCTGCTGCAGACTGGAAGGATTTGCTGGTGAAGAAATTGAGGGTGACGGTGACCTTGACTGCCACTGGGAGAGCTGTGGTTGCCCTGATCTGAGGCTGGAGGTCTGGTTGTGGGAGGTGGCAGAGTTCTGTGACCACCTCCTTGGTGAAGTGGAGTCTTCTAATACACTGCTCCTCACTTAATTGGAGGTAGGAGAACTGCTTTCAGAATACCCTCGGAGGGTAAGGCCTCCTGTTGAGAGCCCTGATGGGCCCTCCTTCTCCCTCTGGCCACGTGTTCCAGTCTTTCTCGCTGCCTCCACCATAGATCCTGGAGGGCGAGGTCAACTGCCAGTACAGCCCCAATTTATGTAACCAAGTGTGGCAGTTTGATTTTTTAAAGAATAAATGTAGCTACTTTTTAGTTGCCACAACACTCCTGATACTAAATAACCTTGAAATTACGGAATGAGACTGTTGCACAATGTGAAACTGACAAGAAAGCACTGAAACTCCACTAACCTACAGCTGCGACTCATTACTGATGATCCCTTTAAATAACATCCTGGGAGCCGGCTTCCTGCTGCTTCACCCCAGCTTTCCCTATCACTGTTTACTCCAGGCACTAAGGTAGGTGGCAACAATCAATTTCGCAGCTCAAGCGGCCAGTGAGTGTTACACACTCACTGACGCCATGACCACCTAATGTTGAGGCTCCCGGCGATAATTGTTAGTGGCAGCCCTGCAGGGGGGCGGGATTTTGCGTGCGGCGTTGGATTCGCCTTGTTCCGGCGATAATGCCCTAGCGCCTCGTTAGCTGGCGCTAACGTGAGGTGCTAAGGTACCAAATTTTTCCCTCTTAAAGATGTACGCTATCCAAGTAGCAAGTTGTTTAATGTCATAATGATGCAGCAAGGTTATGTGTGTTTATTGTGTTCTCTGTAACCTCAGTGAGCAGGAGGCATTGACCTTTTGTTACCATTTGCTTACGTCCTCTTGACATTCCTGGGTTTTTTTCGTTGAATCACAGAGCACACAGGAAAAGCTAACAATATATGTTTTATCAGGATAACAATCACCAAGAAGCAATGAAATATGTATAACAGAGACTGCAACCCACTTTATCCAATACAGTGGAAGATCATTGCTATTAACATCATCCATCTTTCATGAAAGAGTAATATAAAAGTGTATAGTTTGGTTGTGTAGTTAAAGGACAATGACACAAATAGGTCGATGGATTGCCACTGTTTGCCTCTCTTTCCAGGTGTTCTGCAATAGGCAGCCCAATGATTTACTAATGTGTTGTCTAAATTTAAATGGCTGAACGGCAGGGTGATGTAGAAAAAATTCATGACCCTATACCAAACCCTCAACACTCTTGGTAAAATGCTATTAGGAAAAGCTGCATCATAAAAATGTCAACTGGAAATAAAAATCCTGCTTATAATGAACTTTTTATCGAGGTTGATTAACCCACCTCTAAGTACAGTAGACCTTTTACTTAGTACTGATTTTGGCAATTGTAGCAAGAAGTATGTTGCAGAGAGGGATTTTTTTTTTAAATGGCATGGAATAAAAAGTAACATCTTATTATATTTCAGGCTTTGGTCTATCAGACAGTGTTCTAGTGAGAGACTGCTATACTAAATAGGTGGATTTGTTGAGAGGAGAAAAAAGAAGCAAAAATGAAAGATTGCAATTATGTAGCGCCTTTCACGACCTCAGGATGTCCCATAGCACTGTACAGCCAATTAAGCACTTTTTTGAAGTGTAGTCACTGTTGTAATGTAGGAAATGCGGCAGCCAATTTGTGCACAGCAAGCTCCCACAAGTAGCAATGTGATAATAACCAGATAATCTGTTTTAGTGATGTTGATTGAGGGATAAATATTGGCCAGGCCTCTGGGGATAACTCCCCTGCTCTTCTTCAAAATCGTGCCATGGGATCTTTTACATCCACCTGGGAGAGCAGACGGGGCCTTGGTTTAACATCTCATCTGAAAGATAGAAATTGATAATGCTAGGTGTAAAGAAAGAGAGGTGGTGCATGATGAGCTATTTGACATAGTCATGATGATCATCTGCTAAGAACATAAACTAACTAAATGTATTAATTCAGAAAATAGACATTGTGATGCATTTGTCCTACAATGTGTTGCACAGAAATGTTGCTCGCATTTGTTCTGTAAAAACTGAGTTGCACTTTTAAATGGGACAAAGTTTCCTACCTGTATGTTAGCTATTGTAGTAACAACCCAACCACCATATGTTCAACGTGTTCAACAGCCCTTCCACAATGTTTGCTGAATCATGACTTTTTGTTTTCACAAATTAAATCATGGCGGTGCAGTGCCAAGCAGTTGTAAAATGCTTTGGCCTCATAATTCTGACATATGTCATTATTTATGCCTTGCCAAGCCAATGGTTTCTCATGGGGCCAATATACACTGGGGATCACATTGGAGAAGTGCCCTGCCTGCCAATGAATTCTGTTCAGTTTCAGGATGCATTGAAGAACTTCCCACTCTCCCAGTGGCAGCCACATGCAAAGGGGTATTCAATATTCAGGAAAGATAGGCAAAAAGGAAAGGGAGGTGGGGTAGCATTGCTGGTTAAAGAAGGGATTAACACAACTGTAAGGAAGGATATTAGCT
>NW_028225183.1:8713991-8716491 GCF_052327205.1 Somniosus microcephalus | reverse complement strand
CTGTAACAAAACAGGAGAGTACCACGCTATCTCCTGTCATTACCCCAAATGTAAAGGGGAGAGGCAACCAATTCCAGCTGGTGCCCATAAGTGCAGCGAATGTGAACTTCGGTTCACCACAAAGGCGGGTCTTGGCCAGCACGAGAGGCACAGACACCCAGCCTCGAGGAACGAGAAACGCCTCCAAACACTAGTAGGCAAGTCTAAGCCAGGGAGGAGGGACTATGCATGGTCTGAGGAGGAGGCCGCACTCCTCAGAGAGCTGGAGATGAGATTTGAAGGATGCAGGTACATCAATAAGGAAATTGCAACCATCCTAACAACAAAAACCGCAAAACATATCTCGGAAAAGTGCAGAATCCGGCGGAACACCCACGTAGTGGCCGAATTGACAACCAGTGATGCTGCCGCAGAGCATCAACCTGAGATCGAACCAGAGGGGGAGCCCAGCAACCCCGGCGAGGCAACCCCGCATCCAGGGAGAGCTTTCAGACCTCCGGCGGCCATCCCCACGCATAGGGACATAGATGACCAACTTACCCAAGCCGAGGAACTCCTGGATGACGTGAAGGACCCAGAAAGACGATCTCAGGGACTGGGGATAGTGGAATGTATCACGGTACAACTGATGACCAGGGGCGAACACCCCAAAGCGAGCAAAGAACCTCCCGGGAGTAGGAAAGCAAAAAAGAGGCACGATAACCACAAGCCAAATACGGGAGCAAGGAAAAGGTGGGCACGGCGCAAAGCCATCTTTAAAACAACCCAGCAACTCTACAAATCAAATAGGCGCCAGCTTGCTCGCCAGATCATGGGGGCGCCGTCGGCACTAACTTGTCCTCTACCCAGAGAGGAGCTAGAAAAATGCTTTCGAGAAAAGCTCTCGAAGCCCAACAATAAGGCGAACCTAAATAAATTCGCACCATACAATGGCCGGTTGGACGATGGGTCGCTGATGAAACCAATAGAGGAAGAGGAGGTAAGCAATGCCATTAAAGAGACAGATGAAGGGAGCGCGGCAGGACCAGATGGCGTAAAGTTGGCTGATATACAAGACATCCACGATGAGGGTGAAACAAGGCTACCTCGCCTCTTCTCTCTATGGTTAAAGTCAAGCTCGATTCCTGAGTCACTAAAAAAGAGTCGAACTGTCTTGATTCCTAAGTGCGAGGATCAAGAACGCCTGAAAGACATTGACAACTGGCGCCCAGTCACCATTGGTCCAATGCTGCTACGCCAATTCACTAAGATTATGGCGAAACGACTAAGTGAAACTGTCGAAATTAACCCGAGACAGAAGGGTTTTATAGCAGCAACTCCAGGTTGCAACGAGAATATCGCAGTACTGGAGAACATAATAAAGGGAGCAAAGAACAAGAGAAAGGACTTAGCAGTTGTCTTTGTTGATTTGGCGAAAGCGTTCGACTCGGTTGGGCACAAACTACTATCGAAAGCATTACAGAGAATGAGTCTACCCAGAGACTTCATTGCGTTGATTGAGGACCTGTACGTCAACAATACAACAGTGGTCGAAGGGAACAGAACTAAGACCACGGCAATAGACATTAAGAGAGGCGTCAAGCAAGGCGACCCACTCACCAATTCTATTCAACATAGCTTTGGATCCACTGATATGCTCCTTGGAGAAGGCCAACTCAGGGGTCTCCTTGCCCCTGGGGGACAGAAGAGTCAACTGCTCTGCTTTGGCCTTCGCAGATGACATTGCCCCTCTGAGTGACTCACATGTTGGGATGGATCGAAACCTGAAAGTACTCCAGGCCTTTTGTGACCATACAGGTCTAACGATTAACATCAACAAGACCAAAGGCTTCCACTTTACGACAAAAGGGAAGACCTTCCTATACAATCATGGCAAAGCCTGGAGACTCAGGGACACACCGATTGCATACATCCCCCCAGGAGAAACCGAGAAATACCTGGGTGCCCGGATCGACCCATGGGCAGGCGTGACAGAAGGAAACTGGGAAGAGAAGCTCAAAACCTGGGTTGAAGGACTCAGGGTAGCGGCTCTCCGACCCATGCAAAGGGTAGAGATACTGAAAACGCATGTCATCCCAAGGTTATATTTCCACTTGATCCTTTCCGAAGTGTCGCAGAGCACACTCGTAAAACTGGACCACATAACCCGCAACTCCACAAAAGAATTCCTACACCTCCCACCTCACACTACGGATGGCATCCTGTACTGCAGTAACAGGAATGGCGGGCTCGGTATGCCCAAACTTGAAGTGCAAATCCCATCCGCAATTATTCGAAAACGCAAAGCACTGGACATGTCCGAAGACGTGGTGATAAAGGCATCCTTCCAATACCGGGGCGAGAATAACAGCGAAAAGATCAGAGGATGGCGACAGCTAAAAATCCTCAAGGAAATCGAGGATTTCCTAAAGAGCTCAGAAAAGAGCAACCCGGTGGAAGGAGACCTTACCGACGGCTTCAGGGTGGACATGCCAATATTGGGAAACCGAGCCCCGGGCAG
>NW_028225183.1:8678991-8708991 GCF_052327205.1 Somniosus microcephalus | reverse complement strand
TGCGTGTAACTGGGCGGGCGTTTGGACCCGGTTGTCCGGGAGCGGGTCCGCAACGGCGGGAGATTGCCTGAGTTTGGCCGGCCGGCAGTCGAACGCCTTTCGCTCCGGACTCCCGTGTCCGATTTCGGTCAGGGAGGGCTCGTTGGAAAGCCCCGGCGCTGGCGGACACTATATCATCGGACTGGATCCCGGCAAGTTCGGGAAAGTGTCGCCGTCCCGCAGCGGCTAACGGGCCGCCGGTCAGCGGCAGCTTATCGGGCATAACTTCGGGAGGGAAAGTCCGATCCGGTCGGGGTCAACGGCAGCTGAACGGGATGGCGGGGCCGCACGGACCAGTTCCTGGCTTGTGTACCTGGCGCTTTCCCCGGCCGAGGTACAGCCGTTGGCTGGAGACCGCTTTCCGACTGCTGAGCCGGAGCCGCGGGGACCCACCTTGACGCGCCGGCTGTCCTAGCAAGCCAGGGGAAAGGGGCATTCAGCGGTACCGGAACGGAGTCGGTCCGAGTGTCAGTCGGGAAAAGGGTGTGAAAAGGCTTCGAGGGGATCTCGACAGGCTCAGTGAGTGGGAGAGGGCCTTGGTGAGACCACACCTGCAGCACTGTGTACAATTTTGGTCTCCTTACCTAAGGAAGGATATACTTGCCATAGAGGGAGTCCAACGGAGTTTCACGAGATTGATTTCTGGGATGGCAGGACTGTCGTATGAGAAGAGATTGATTAAACTAGGCCTGTATTCTCTTGAATTCAGAAGAATGAGAGAGGATCTTCTTGAAGCATACACAATTATTACAGGGCTTGACAGGATGGATGCTGGGAGATTGTTTCCCTCAGCTGGGCAGTCTAGAACAAGGGGTCACAACCTCAAAATAAAGTGTAGGCCATTCAGGATTGAGATCAGAAGAATTTTCTTCTCGCAGACTGTGGGGAATCTTTGGAATTCTCTACCCCAGAGGGCTTTTGAGGCTTACTCATTGGGTATATTCAAAACAGTCGTCGATAGATTTCTGACTAGTAAGGGCACCAAGGGATATGGCGATAGGGCCAGTGAATGGAGTTGAGGCAGAATATCAGCCATGGTCTAATTGAATGGCGGAGCAGGCTCGAAGGGCCGAATGGCCTACTCCTGCCCCTATTTCTTATGTTCTTATGCCTTGGCGAGTTGCTACATTGCATCTTGTTGATGGAACGCACTGTAGCCACTTTGAACCATTGGTGGAGGGATTGAATATTTAAGGCGGTGGATGGGATGCCTTTCAATGGGCTGCTTTGTCCTGTTTGCTTTCGAGCTTCTTGAGTGTTTTTGGAGCTGCACTCATCCAGGCAAGTGGACAGTATTCCATCAAAATCCTTACTTGTGCTTTGTAGATGGTGGAAATACTTTGGGGAGTCAGGAGGTGAGACACTCGCTGCAGAATACCTAGCCTCTGACCTGCTCTTGGTGCCACAGTATTTCTACCCGCTTTTGGCCCACATCCCTTCATACGTGTGATTGATGGTGTCAGCACCCCATCATCTAGATTCTGGTCGGCAAAAGTGGTGTCACTATAAACATGCATAAATAAACTGCACATTTTCGTTACAAGCAGGGCTGAGTACTTCATGCTAGTTATGGATACAAATTTGGCATTAGAACGATGCAGATTGCATTTGTCGGGATCAAACTCTGGTCACACGTGTGGGAGGCGTGAATTCTGCTATTGAAGCACCAGCGCTCCACTATGAACTGATTAAGTTTCCCATAGCACCAAGGAGCAGCGGTGACTATTTCTAATGCAGCAGCAATTTTTCATATGAATGGGACAGCTTCGTTTACGTTGAGACATCAAATGTAGGATTCGGCCTCATGAAATTGGATAGGTAGGGAAATTATCTGTAGCAAAATAAATAGCAGAAATGATATTTACGGAACGCCAATCACCCTGCTGTGCTCAATATAACAGGAAGGCACGGCTGGGATTTGCCTCCGTGGATCATGTTTACTACGGACGTAAACATCTGTAATCAACACGACTGATAATGGGCGCGTTCTGAGACAGTAAACAGAAACTGGTAGGCGAGTTAAAGAAAAGCCCAAGGAATTTCTACCCCTCTCCCAGGCTTACTTCTCAATGCCCCTATACTCATTAATCTGAGGGTCGAGGCCGGTTTGTTCTGCTTACCCACATTTGTTACAAGGTCAATATAATTCAGGTATAGTTGTCTTGCAAAGTGATGATTTTATACCGTGTTAAATCATTGGGTGGCATTAGTAAGACAAGGCACTCAATCCTTCACTCCTTGCATTGATAGCGCTGTTATCTGGGGATGTATCTCGGTGATAGAGCACAAGCTTCATTTGTAGGAGTTTGTGGTTTAATCCTCAGCATATCAAAGTAGAAGTTTTTTTTCAAATGAGTTGTCCACTGAAAGTTAATTAATAAAATGAGTTCTAACATATGAATAATCCACAAATATGCAATTTGCCGGAGCTGGTCTTCATCCCAGGAGACGCTCAGCTCCGCCAACTGCCGACTGCCTGGATTGAGTGACGTCGCAATGTAGAGCGAGCAGTCACAGCTTTGGTTCCTGTTTGGGGCCCTGTCGTGCTTTCAGATTCATCACCAGATTTCAAACTGGTCACTAATGCTTAGCCATTGCATTTAGGCCACAGACTTGTACTTAGAATGTGCAAAGTAAATAGAAGCAGAAACTCTGTGAACTGAAGCCGGGGTTCTAAAGATTGAGCCCTCGACTTCGGTGGGGACGCTGCTTGCAATGGAGAGACAATTTAGAATGCACACTTGCTTATCTGTAAAATATAGCAACTCGTCAGTGGGGATATAATTCAGTGGTATGAAGGCCCGGGTTCTATTCCCAGCATCTCCAACCACTTTATGTTGCCAACTGTGAAAAAATGCTCTTGGACTCGCCTCACATTTGCACACACGGACAGACAAGACTCTCTTTACCCGGAGAGAAAGCTAACACTCCGCACAGGATATAATTCATTGTGGGAGCGCACGCACCATTTCAACGGCTCCCAACCCAGGACTGAATTGAATGTCCAGTTATAACAATGCAGGTTAAGGGGATATTTAATAAAGGCCTTCAAAATTGGATCGAGAGAAACTTTTTGCCACAGGCAAGAGGTTCGGCAACCAGATCATCTCAGCCTGACCATAATTGGCAATAAACCAGAGGGGAGATGAGGATAATTTATTTTGTCACAGTGGATTGTTATGATGTTTAATGCACTGCCTGAAAGGCCGGTGAAAGCACATTCAATAATAACTTTCAAAAGAGAATTGGATGAAGACTTGCAATGGAAATTATATTGCAGGTCGATGGGGAAAGAGCCGCTGGTGGGTCGGAAGCGGGGAGCAGGGGCTGATTGTTCGCTCTGTCAGAGAGACTGCAGAGGCAAGCTATCCCTAATGACCTCCTTCTTTGCTGCAAGATTCTATGATTCTCCGATATATGTCAGAGTGGCTGATGCACCATGAACTGGAGGTATTTAAACTTGATGCTTTCATGATATTTCAATCCGATTAGTAAGAATTAAACTGCAGAAATACCTTAAACACTGCTCTGTAATGAAGCCAGCAGCTTTAAAAGTCATAACTTTAAAAGTCATAACTCACCCATGATCTCCACAAAACTTGTGGTGAGCAGGAATGACGTGAGCATTCATTGGAAATTGTAACCATCGCAATTGTCAGGAAACCTCGGGGAACGGCGGAAAGTGGCGATGAAGACTATGAGCCCTCTGAAAGCAAACGGGTCACTGCGATCACCCCTGGAGCTTAAACAGGAGAAATTGGATTCTGCCCCGTTAAAGAGGGAGCTGCTGAAACATGTTTGCTTGTGGGTTTGTGGTTCGCCATTTCGTCTCCACCGACTGTGGTAACACACTTCCGGGAGGAATCGTCAGTTCCGATTTTACATAAGAAAGTCGACTCAACAAAAGGCGACTGATTAAATAACCGAACTATCTATTGATATCTCTGTGTCAGACCCATGATCTGGAGGTGGAGCGGATCTAACGGCAGGACCTACAGCAAAGAGTCTATTTACATCAAAAGCAAGCTGGATTTAAATAGCACCTTTACCATAAATGGTTGTCTGGGAGAATCAATACAGAATAAACACTTGCTTGCCTCTAAAGCAATGTAGCTTATGAGTGGCGTTGCAGCTCAATGGTTGAGCGCATGCTCTATGGGGTCCTGGCTTCAATCTCCAAGCATTTTTTACTCAAGAGTTGTCCACTCAATCGTTCTTTCCATGGTTAGGCGATGTCTTCATCAGGGGATGTAGCTAAGAGGAAGAGCGCATGTGTGAGGTCCTGCCTTCAATCCCCAACATCCCCAAGCAATATTTTTCACCAGAGGTGTCCAAAGAAAGCGGCTTTAATAGAACAGCAATTTCCAACCCTGAGGCTACACAGACACACAATTGTCCCGAAGCTGGTCTTCATCACAAGGTTCCCACAGATGCTCAGCTCACAACAGCCACGGACTGATCGGATTGTGTGACTGTGCCCTGCAGAGCGAGCAGTCACCGCTTTTCTTCCTGTTTTTAGACCGTTCTGCCATCACACTTTATGATTGTGAGATCTGATTTCAAAGTAATCACTAAATCTTACCCACTCCATTTATGCCGTGTACTTGTTATTTCAATGTAAAACTGAGGTTCAAGAGAGTGAGCCTCGGCATCACTGGACAGCATGATGTTTGAGAAGGGAAACCAGCAGCAGCCTGCATTTATATAGCGCAATTAAAGTCGCTGGGAGTTGTCTGGGAGCGACAATACAGAATGCAAACTTTCTTGACTCTAAAGCACTTTATCTTGGAAGACCGGATGGAGCACGATGTTTGAGGTTCCGGGTTCAAACCCGGATATCTCCAACCACTTTATGTTTCCAACAATGAAAAGATCCTGTGGGAATCGCCTCACCCTCACACTCAAGGACAGGCAAGACGGCATTTACATGGAGATAAAATAGACGCTACTCATAGGATGTAGGTCATTGGAGGAGCGCACACACAATGACAGGCGAGACCACCTTTAACTAGACACAAATTAAATACTGCTCACAGGATATAGTTCATTGGAGGATCGCACATACAAGGGCAGGCGAGACAACCTTTAATGGAGTCAAAACGGACGCGCTCACAGGATGTAGTTCATTGGAGGAGCGCACACCCAAGGACAGGCGTGACTGCCTTTACCCAGAGACAGAACATACGCTTCTAACAGGATGTAGATCATTGGAGGGGCGCACGCACGAGGACAGGTGAGACTGCCTTTACCTAGAGACAAAGCAGACGCTGCTCACATGAAGTATTTCATTGGAGGAGCTCACAAACAAGGAGAGGCGAGACTACCTTTTAACTGGGGACGAAACAGACGCTGCCTACAGTAGAAAATTCATTGCAGGAGCACACACACAACGACAGGCGTGACTGCCTTTACCAGGAGACAATACAGATGCTCCTCACGGGATGTAATTCATTGGAGGAGTGCAAACACTAGGACTGGCGAGACTGCCTTTAACTGGAGACAATACAGAAGCTCCTCACAGGACGCAATTCATTGGAGGAGCGCATACTCAAGGACAGGCGTGATTGCCTTTACTTGGACACAAAACAGATGCTGCTCATAGGTTGTAGTTCATTGGAGAAGCTCACACACAATTTCAATAAAGGAAAGTACGATGGAATGAGGCGCCGGTTGGCTACGATGGATTGGGGAACATTACTTAAAGGGTGGATGGTGGATTGGCAATGGCAAATATTTAAAGATCGCATGGATGAACTAATGAAATTTTACATCACTGTTTGGCATAAAATTAAATCATAAAATGTGACTCAGCAGTGTCTACCAGGGGATAGTAGCGATAGCATAAGGTCCAAGGAGAGTACATATAAAGTTTCCAGAACAAGCAGCAAACCTGAGGAATGGGAGCAGTTTAGGATTCAGCAAAGGAAGAAAAAGGGATTAATTATGAGGGGGGAATAGATTATGAGAGTAAGATTTCAGGGAACATAAAAACTGACTGTAAAAGCTTCTATCGATATGTGAAGAGAAAAAGATTGGTGAAGTCAAGCATAGGTCCATTGCAGTCAGAATCAGGGGATTTATAATGGGGAACAAAGAAATGGGAAACAATTAAATACATACCATGCATCTATATTCAAAAAGAGGACACAAATAACCTCCCAGAGCTGTCGGGGAACATATGGTCTAATGAGAGGAAGGAACTGAATGAAATCAGTATTTGTAGGGAAAAAGTGTCAGGGAAACTGACGGGATTGAAGGCCGATAAATCCCCAGGGCCTGATAATCTACATCCTAGCGTACTTAAGGAAGTGGCCCAAGAAATAGTAGATGCATTGCTGATCATCTTCCAGAACTCGGTAGACTCTGGAACAGTACCCATGGATTGGAGGGTAGCTAATGTTAGTGGGGAAAATGCTGGAGTCCATTATAAAAGTTGTGACAGTAGAGCACTTGGAAAAGCGTGACAGGATCGGACAAAGTCAACATGGATTTACAAAAGGTAAATCACGCTTGACTAATCTAGTGGAATAAATTGAGGATGTAACTCTTAGAGTAGATAATGGAGAACCAGTATTTGGACTTTCAGAGGGCTTTCGATAAGGTCCTGCATAAGAGATTAGCGTGCAAAGTTAAAGCAAAATGGATTGGGGGAAAGATACTGAAATGGATAGAGAACTGGTTGGCAGACAGGAAGCAAAGAGTTGGAATAAATGGTTATTTTTCCGAGCACCAACCATGACTAGAGGGGTGCCACAGGGATCGGTGCTAGGACCCCAGCTATTCACAATAAATATTAATGATCTATACAAGGGAACTAGATGTAATATATCCAGTTTTGCAGACGACACCAAGCTGGGTGGGCGGAAGTTCTGAGAGGAGGATGCAGAGAAACTCCAGTATGATTTAGACAGGTTGGTGATTGGGCAAATGCATGGGAGATGCAGTATAATGACGATAAATGTGAGGTTACCACTTCGGTGGCAAAAAAAGGAAGGCAGATTATTATCTGAACTGCAATTAATTGGGACAAGGGGAAGTGCAACGAGAACTGGGTGTCCTTGTGCACCAGTCGCTGAAGGGAAGCATGCAGGTGCAGCAGGTGGTTAAGAAGCCAAATGGTATGTTGGCCTTCATAGCGAGAGGATTCGAGCACAGGAGCACGAATTCGTTGCTGTAGTTATAAAGGGCCTTGGTGAGACCACATCTTGAGTATTGTGTGCAGTTTTGGTCGCCTTATCTGAGGGAGGATGTTTTTGCCATGGAGGGGGTGCAGCGATGATTAACCACACTGATACCTGGGATGGCAGGAATGACGTATGAAGAGAGCTGGGTCGATTAGGCTTATATTCTCTAGAGTTTAGAAATTCGAGAGGGGAACTTATTGAAATTTATAAATTTCTAAAAGGGCTATACAGACTAAATGATGGAAGGATGTTCCCGATGGCGGGCGAATGAGAACCAGGGGTCACAGTCTAAGGATAAAGGTTAAGCAATTTAGGACAGAGATGAGGAGGAATTTCTTCACCCAGAGAGTGGGGAATCAGTGGAATTCTCTACCACAGAAGGCAGTTGAGGCCAATTCATTAAATATATTCAAGAAGGAGTTAGATATATTTCTTAAGGCTAAATGTATGAAGGTGTATGTGGAGAATGCAGGAACAGGTAACTGAATTTGGATGATCAGCCATGATCTCATTAAATGGCGGAACAGGCTCGAAGGGCCGAAGGGCCTATTCCTGTTCCTATCTTTTATATGTCTATGTTTCTGTGACAGGCGATATTGCCTTTACCTGGAGGCAAAATAAACGCTGCTCACAGAATGTAGTTCATTTAAGGAGTTAACACAGAAGGACAGCTTAAACTGCCTTTTATTGGAGACAAAACAATCGCTACTCTCAGGATTTCGTTCACTGTAGTAGCGCACACAAGGACAGTTAAGACAGACTTAACCCGGACACAAAACAGACGCTGCTCATAGGATGTAGTTCATTGGAGGAGCACACACAGAAGGACAGGCGAGACAGCCTTAACCTGGAGACAAAACAGACGCTGCTCATAGGATGATGTAGTACAGTGGAAGAGGGCACACACAATGGCAGGCGAGACTGCCTTTAACTTGAGAGAAAACAGACGCTCCTCACAGGATGTAGTTCATTGGGAAAACGCACACACAAGGACAGGTGAGACTGCATTAAGCTGGACACAATAGAGATGCACCTCACAGTATGTATTTGATTGGAGGAGCGCCCACACAAGGAAAGGTGAGACTGCCTTAAAAATGAGACAAAACAGACGCTGCTAACATGATTTAGTTCATTGGAGGATCACACATAGAATGACAGGCGAGACTGCCACTAACCTGAGACAAAACAGATGCTGCTTACCGGATGTAGTTCATTGGAGGAGCGTACACACAAGGACAGGTGAGACTGCCTTTAACTGGAGACAAAACAAACGCTGCCCACAGGATGAATTTCATTGGAGAAGCGCACCCACAAAGAGAGGCGAGACTGCCTTTACCTGGCATTTAAGCAGACGCTACTCAAAGGATGCATTTGATTGGAGGAGCGCACACAGAAGGACAAGCTAGACTGCAATTACTGGAGACAATACAGGTGCTCCACACAGGATGTAGTTCATTGGAGGAGCGCACACAGAAGGATAGGAGAAACTGCCTGTTCCTGGACACAAAACCGACGTTCCTCACAGGATGTATTTCATTGGAGGAGTGCACACACATGGATAGGCGAGTCTGCCTTTAACTGGAGACAAAACAGACGCTCCTCACAGGATATAGTTCATTGGAGGAGCGCACACACGAGGACAGGTGAGACTGTCTTTACCTGGAGACAAAGCAGACGCTCCTCACAGAATGTAGTTCAATGGAGGAGCGTTCAGAAAAGAACAGGCGAGACTGCCTTTAACTGGGGACAAAACAGACGCTGCCTACAGTAGATAATTCATTGGGGGAGCGCACACACAAGGACAAGCGTGACTGCCTTTACCAGGAGACAATGCAGACGCTCTTCACAGGATGTAATTCATTGGAGGAGCGCACTCTCAATGTCAGGCGAGACTGCCTTTAACTGGAGACAATACAGACGCTCCTCACAGGATGCAATTCATTGGAGGAGCGCACACTTAACGTCAGGTGAAACTGCCTTTAACTGGAGACCAAATAGAGTCTGCTCATAGTTTGTAGTTCATTAGAGGAGCTCACACACTATTTAAATAAAGGAATGTACGATGGAATGAGGCGCTGGTTGGCAAGGTTGAATTGGGGAACGTTACTTAAAGGGTGGATGGTGGATAGGCAATGGCAAACATTTAAGGATCGACTGGATGAATTATTGAAATTGTTTATCCCTGTTTGGCATAAAAATAAATCATAAAATGTGACTCAACCGTGTCTAACAGGGGAAAGTAGCGATAGCATAATATTAAAGGATAGGACATATAATTTGGCCAGAAAAAGCAGCAAACCTGAGGATTGGGAGCAGTTTAGGATTGAGCAAAGGAGGGCAAAGGGATTAGTTATGAGGGAGAGAATAGATTACGAGAGTAAGCTTGCAGGTAACATAAAAACTGACTGTAAAAGCTTCTGTAGATATGAGAAGAGAAAAAAGATTGGTGATGTCAAGCGTAGCTCCATTGCAGTCAGAATCAGGGGATTTATAACGGGGAACAAAGAAATAGTTGAACAATTAAATACATAGCTTGCTTCTGGCATCAAAAATAGGACACAAATAACATCCCAGAGATGTCGGGGAACATATGGTCAAAAGGGAGGAAGGAATAGAATGAAGTCAGTATTTGTAGGGAAAAAGTGTTAGGGAAACTGACGGGATTGAAGACCGATAAATCCCATGGGCCTGATAATCTGCATCCTAGGGTATTTTATGAAGTGACCCTAGAAATAGTAGATGCATTGCTGGTCATCTTCCAAAATTCTATACACTCTGGGACAGTCCTCCTGGATTGGAGTGTAGATAATGTAACACCACTATTTAAAAAGGTGGTAGAGAGAAAATGGGGAATTATAAACCGGTAAGCCTGACATCAGTAGCTGGGAAAATGCTGGAGTCCATTATAAAAGTTGTAATAGTAGAGCACTTGGAAAGCAGTGACAGGATCGGACAAAGTCTACATGGATTTACAAAAGGTAAATCACGCTTGACTAATCTAGTGGAATAAATTGAGGATGTAATTGTTAGAATAGATAATGGAGAACCAGTATTTGGACTTTCAGACGTCTTTCGATAAGGTCCCGCATAAGAGATTAGCGTGCAAAGTCAAGGCACATTAGATTGGGGGAAAGTTACTGATTTGTATAGAGAACTGGTTGGCAGAGAAGAAGCAAAGTGTTGGAATAAATGGTTCTTTTTCCGAGTTCCAGGCCATGACAAGAGGGATACCACATTATATTCACATTATATATTAATGATCTAGAAAATGGAACTAGGTTTAATATCTCCAAGTTTGCAGATGACAACAAGCTGGGTGGGTGGAAGTGCTGTGAGGAGGATGCAGAGAAACTCCAGTATGATTTGGACAGGTTGGATGATTGGGCAAATGCATGGTAGATGCAGTATAATGAGGAGAAATGCGAGGTTATCCACTTCGGTAGCAAAAACAGGAAGGCAGATTATTATCTGAATGGCAATTGATTGGGATAAGGGGAAGTGCAACGAGAACTGGGTGTCCTTGTGCACCAGTCGCTGAAGGTAAGCATGCAGGTGCAGCAGGTGGTTAAGAAGCCAAATGGTATGTTGGCCTTCATAGGGAGAGGATTCCAGTAAAGGAGCACGAATGCCTTGCTGTAGTTGCACAGGGCCTTGTTGAGAGCACATCTAGAGTATTGTCTGCAGTTTTGGTCGCCTTATCTGAGGGAGGATGTTCTTGCTATGGAGGGATTGCAGCGAAGATTCAACACACTGATACCTGGGATGGCAAGAATGACGGATGAAGAGAGTTTGGGTCGATTAAGCTTATATTCGCTCGAGTTTAGAGTTTTCAGAGCGGATCTTATTGAAATTGATAAAATTCTAAAAGCACTATACAGACAAAATGCAGGAAGGATGTTCCCGATGGCGGAGGAATAAGAACCAGGGGTCACAGTCTAAGGATAAATGGTAAGCCATTTAAGACAGAGATGAAGAGGAATTTCTTCACCCAGAGAGTGGGGAACCTGTGGAATTCTCTACCACAGAAGGCAGTTGAGACCAATTCATTAAATATATTCAAGAAGGAGTTAGATATATTTCTTAAGGCTAAAGGGATCAAGGGATCTGTGGAAAATGCAGGGACAGGGTACGGAATTTGGATGATCAGCCATGATCTCATTAAATGGCAGAACAGGCGCGAAGGGCCGAATGGCCTATTCATGTTCCTATCTTCTACGTTTCTATGACAGGCGAGTGGGCCTTTACCTGGAGACAAAACAAACGCTGCTTGCAGGATGTAGTTCATTTAAGGCGTGAACACAGAAAGACAGCCGAAACTGCCTGTGCTTGGCGACAGAACAATCGCTGCTCACAGGATTTCGTTCACTGTAGGAGCGCACACAAGAAGGACAGTCGAGAGCGACTTTACCCAGACACAAAACAGACGCTGCTCATAGGATGTAGTTCATTGGAGGAGCGCACACAGAAGCACAGGCGAGACTGCCTTTACCTGGAGACAAAACAGATGCTGCTCACAGGATGTAGTTCGGTGGAAGAGCAGACACACAATGGCAGGCGAGACTGCCTTTAACTTGAGACGAAGCAGGTGCTCCTCACAGGATGTAGTTCATTGGGGGAGCGCACACACAAGAACAGGCGAGACAGCCTTTACATGGAGACGAAACTGACGCTGCTCACACAATGTATTTCATTGGAAGAGTGCGCACACAAGGGCAGCAGGACTGTCTTTACCTGGAGATAAAACAGACGCTCCTCACAGGATGTAGTTCATTGGGTGAGCGTGCTTTAAAATAATTAGTGGGGGGGAGGTTTAAAGAGAGCGAAAAAAAAATCAGCGGAGAAGGCAATAGAGCAATGTAGCAGTGGGTGAATTAAAAACCAGAGCCTGTCAGGAAGGGACAGAACATATAAAGATAAAGGTAAAGAAGTAAAGGGGGTAAAAGCAGGAATAAATTGTCACAAAACATATTTAAAAGTTCTTTATCTGAATGCACGCAGCATTCGTAACAAAATAGATGAGTTGACGGTACAAATAATTACACATAGGTATGATCTGTTGGCCATTACAGGAATATGGCTGCAAGGTGACCATGACTGGGAACTCAACATCCAGGGGTATTTGACAATTAGGAAGGACAGACAGGAAGGAAAGGGATCGTGGGGTGGCTATGTGATTAAAGATTATAATCACTGCAATAGTGAGAAATGATATTGGGTCAAAGGATCAGGATAGTGAAACAGTTTGGTGTGGATAAGGAATAATAAGGGGAATAAGTCACTAGTGGGCGTAGTCTATAGGCCTCCTAACAGTTGCAACTCTATTGGTCGGAGTATAAATCATGAAATAGTTGGGGCTTGTAATAAGGGAACAGCTATAATCTTGGGAGATTCTAACTTTCATATTTACTGGACAAATCAAATTGGGCAGGGCAGCCTTGAGGAAGAGTTCATAGAGTGTATTAGGAACGGGTTCCTTGAGCATTATGTTACTGAACCAACGAGGGGGCAGGCAATCTTAGATCTGGTCCTGTGTAATGAGACAGGTTGAACAAAAATTGTCCTAGTAAAGGATCCCCTTGGAATGCGTGACCATAACATGGTTGAATTCCAATTTCAGTTGGAGGGTGAGAGAGTGGGATCTCAAACCAGCGTACTAAGCTTAAACAAAGGAGATTATGAAGGTATGAGAGCAGAGTTGACTAAAGTGGACTGGGAACATACATTAAGTTGTAAGACGGTACATGAGCAATGGTGTACAGTCAAGGAATATTTCATAACTTTCAAGAAAAATACATTCCACTGAGGAAGAAGGGGCGTAACAGTAAAGGCAGCCATCCGTTGCTAAGTAAAGTAATAAAGGATAGTATCCGACTGAAAACAATGGCATATAAAGTAGCCAAATCTAGTGGGAGGATAGAAGATTGGGAAGCATTTAAAAACCAGCAAAGAATAACTAAATGATTAATTAAGAAAGGGAAGATAGATTATGAAAGTAAAATAGCAAAAAATATAAAAACAGGTAGCAAGAGTTTCTGCAGTTATATAAAAATAAAAAGGGTGGCTAAAGTGAATGTTGATCCCTCAGATGACGAGACCGGGAAATTAGTAGTGGGGAACATGGAAATGGCAGAAACGCTGAACAAATAATTTGTATCAGTCTTTACAGTAGAGGACACTAAAAATAGCCCAACACTCGACAAACAGGGGACTATAGGGAGGGTGGGAGCTAAACACGATTAAAATCACTTAGGAGGTGGAACTCGATAAGATAATGGAACTTAAGCCGGATAAATCCACTGGATCTGATGGCTTACATCCTAGGGTCTTGAAAGGTGTAGCGGTAGGGATTGCGGATGCATTGGTGGTAATTTTCCAAAAATCCCTAGATTCAGAAAAGGTCCCAGCAGATTGGAAAACTGCTAATATAACGCCCTTATTTAAAATGGGAGGTAGACAAAAGGCTGCAAAATATAGACCAGTTAGCCTATCATCTGTGGTTGGTAAAATGTTGGAGTCCATTATTAAGGAAGCAGTAACATGACATTTGGATAAGCATAATTTAATCGGACAGAGTCAGCATGGTTTTATGAAGGGGAAGTCATGTTTGACAAATTTGCTGGAATTCTTTGAGGATGTAACAAACAGGATGGATAAAGGAGAACCAGTGGATGTAGTGTATTTGGTCTTCCAAAAGGCCTTTGCCAAGGTGCCACAGAAAAGATTACTGCGCTAGATAAAAAAATCACGGGATAGCGGGTCCTATACGGGCATGGGTGGAAGATTGGAAATCTAACAGAAAACAGAGAGTTGGGATAAATGGTTCATTCTCGTGTTGGCAATCAGTAACTAGTGGTGTTCCACAGGGGTCAGTGCTGGGACCCCAACTCTTTACAATCTATATTAACGATTTGGAGGAAGGCACCAAGTGCAACATATCCAACTTTGCCGATGATACAAAGATGGGAGGGAAAGCAGTGAGTGAGGAGGGCATAAAAAACCTGCAAAAGGACATAGACAGGCTAAGTGAGTGGGCAGAAATTTGGCAGATGGAATATAATTTTGGAAAGTGTGAGGTTATGAACTTTGGTGGAAAAAATCAAACAGCAATTTATTTTGTAAATGGAGAGAAACTGCAAAGTGCTACAGTACAAAGGGATCTGGGGGTCCTGGTGCATGAATCACAGAAGGTTAGTATGCAGGAGAGCAGGTGCTCAGGAAGGCCAATCGAATTTTGGCTTTTATTGCAAGGGGGATGGAGTATAAAAGTAGGGAAGCCTTGCTTCAGTTGTACACGGTACTGGTGAGGCCACACCTGGAATACTGCGTACAGTTTTGGTTTCCATATTTAAGAAAATATATACTTGCTCTCGAGGCAGTTCAGAGAAGGTTCACTCGGTTGATTCCGATGACGAGGGGGTTGACTTATGAGGAAAGGTTGAGTAGGTTGGGCCTCTACTTATTGGAATTCAGAAGAATGAGAGGCTATCTTACCAAAACTTATAAGATTGTGAGGGGGCTTGCTCGGGTGGATGCGGGGAGGATGTTTCCACTGATGGGTGAGAGTAGAACTAGGGGGCATAATCTTAGAATAAGGGGTTGCCCTTTCAAAACTGAGATGAGGAGAAACTTCTTCACTCAGTGGGTAGTAAATCTATGGAATTTGCTACCTCAGAGAGCTGTGCAAGCTGCGACATTAAATAAATTTAAAACGGAGATGGACAGTTTCCCAGCTGATAAGGGATTAAGGGGTTACGGGGAGCGGGTTTGGAAGTGGACGTAAGTCTATGTTCGGATCAGCCATGATCCGATTGAAAGCAGAGCAGGCCGGAGGGGCCGTATGGCCTACTCCTGCTCCTACTTCTTATTTTCTTATGTTCTTATGATAGTTGAGACTGTATTTACTTGGAGACAAAACAAACGCTGCTCATAGGATTGATTTCAATGGAACAGCGTACACACACAGAGAAGTGAGGTTGCCTTTACCCGGAGATGTAACAGACGCTGCTCACAGGATGTAGTTCATTGGTGGAGCGCACACACATGGACAGTCGAGACTTCCATTAAATGGAGAGTAAATAGACGCTGTCCACGGGAAATATTTCATTGGATTAGCGCACACATAAGTACAGGCGAGGCTGCTTTTGCCTGGACACAAAACAGACACTGCTCATAGGATATATTTCATTGGAGGAGCGCAGACACTAGACAGGTGGGACTGCATTTACCTGGAGACAATACAGACGCTCCTCACAGTATGCAATTAATTGGAGGAGTGCTCACACAAGGACACACGAGACTGCCTTTACCTGGATGCAAAAGAGACGCTCCTCACAGGATGTAGTTTATTGGAGGAAGGCTCACACAAGGACAGGTGATACTGCATTTACCTGGGTATAAAGCAGACGCTGCTTTTAGGATGTAGTTCATTGGAGGAGCGCCCACTCAAGGA
This sequence comes from Somniosus microcephalus, assembly GCF_052327205.1. NCBI lineage: Eukaryota > Metazoa > Chordata > Chondrichthyes > Squaliformes > Somniosidae > Somniosus > Somniosus microcephalus. Next base: position 8,693,319 of record NW_028225183.1, on the reverse strand, counting down.
CAGGTGAGACTGCCTTTACTCGGAATCAAAGCAGACGCTCCTCACAGTATGTAATTCATTGGAACAGCGTACACAGCATCAAACAGATGCTCCTCATAGGAAGTATTTCATTGGCGGAGCGCACACACAAGGACAGACGACACTGCCTTTACCTGGATACAAAACAGACGCTGCACACAGGATTTATTTTACTGGAGGTGCGCACACATAAGGACAGGCGAGACTGCCTTTAACTGGAGACAGAACAGACGCTGCTCACAGGGTGTTGTTCATTGGTGGAGCGCACACACGAAGACAGGTGAGACAGCCTTTAACTGAAGACAAAACAGACGCTGCTCACAGGATGTTGTTCATTGGTGGAGCACACAGACAGGGGCAGGCGAGACGGCCTTTAAATCTAGGCAGAACAGACGCTGCTCACAGGATGCTGTTCATTGTTGGAGCGCACACACAAGGACTGATGAGAATGCCTCTACATGGAAACAAAAGAGATTCTCCACACAGGATGTAATTCATAGGTGCAACGCACACACAAGGACAGGCGAGGCTGCCTTTACCTGGAAACAAAAGAGATTCTTCACACAGGATGTAAATCATTGGTGGAACGCACACAGAAGGACTGGCAAGACTGCCTTTACCTGGAAACAAAAGAGATTCTCCACACAGGATGTAGTTCATTGGACGAGCGCACTCACCGTTTCAACGGCTCCCAACCCTGGACTGGAATGAGTGCCTAGTTAAAACAGTGAATGTTAAGGGGTCCTTAAATATAGGTGTTCAAGATTAGGAGTGGTTTTGAAAAAGTAGATCGAGAGAATTTACCAGAGGATATCAGACTTCCCCATTTTTGGCTTAAGAACCAAAGATTAAGTGGAGGAGAATTTGCTTTGATGCAGTGGATCATTAGCATCTGGAATGCTCTGCCTGAACGGGTGACGGAAGTAGATTGAATAATAACTTTCAGAGGGAATTGGATTAATACTTGAAACGGAAAACAAATGCAGGGCTCTGGGAAAAGAGCAGGTGAGAGTGCAGGGATTAATTGTTTGCTCTTTCAGAGAGTTGGCACAGGCACGATGGGCTGAATGATGTCCTTCTGTACTGTATGATTCTGTGATTCACTGACCTATGTCGGTGAGGCTGATGCAGAGTAGCTTGGAGAATTTAAATTTTATTCTCATAAATTTTTCAATCCGATATTTAACATTTAATCTACTGTTCAATAAATATGCTTAGGCAATACACTTTAACGGAGTGAGTCGCGTTAAAATCATATCTCGACCATGATCTTGACACAGCTTATGGTTAGCAGGACTGACACGAACATACATTTGAAATTGTAACTGTTGCAATCCTCAGGAAACCTCGAGGAACCGCAGAAAGTGGCGGTGCCAAAGTTGAGGCCTCTGTCTGTGCATTTACCCCTGGAGTTTAAACAGGAGAGGATGAATTCGGCCCCAATGAGGTGCTGGAACAAATTGTATGCTCATGGGTATGTGGTTCATGATTTAGTCTCCGCCTACTGTGGTAATCTACTTCCGACAGGAATCGTCAGTTCCGGTTTTACTGAAGAACAAGTGGACTGAGCAGAAGGTGACTGAGTAAATAACCGAAGTATCTATTGATATCATTGTTTCAGCCAATGAATTGGAGATGGGGCGGGAATAACGGCAGGACTTACAGCCATCAGTCTACTTACATCAACAACAACCTGCATTTATATAGCACCATTACAGTAACTGGTTCTTTAGGAGTTACAATACAGAATAAACACTTGCCTGCATCTAGAGCATTGCAAATTATGAGTGGGGAAGTAATTCAGTGATACAGCCCAAGAATGGTCCCGGGTTCAATCCCCGCCATCTCCAGCAACTTTGCATTGCCAATTGTGACAAATTTCTCTTGGACTCGCCTTACAATTACAGAAGGGCAGACAAGACCAAACAGACGCTCCACACAGAATATAATTCATTGCACGAGAGCACATACCAATTAATTGGCTCCCAAACCAGGACTGGATTGCCTGCCGAGTTATAGGTTATGCCTGTTCGACGGAAATGCAATTGCCAAGATTTCTTGACCAGACTGAAAACCGATCTCTGAATCAGAAACTGAGATGGAAGAACGACACGGCTTCGCATATCTGCAAGAACCAGCGGTGACAATTTCTATTGGAGCATCAGTTTATCACATGAATGGAAAGGGTCGTTAAAGCTAAACCTCCAGATGTAGCAGTGGAACTCTAGTATTTGGAGATTTCTAGAGATAAAAAAATAATAGCAGAAAGAGAATTTCAGGAACGTCAATCATCCTTATTTACCACAATGTTTCCCGTTCAATACACACATACGCAACTGTACTCAACTTGAGAGTTAATGGGAGCATTCTGAAAATGGCCATCTGAAACAGGAAGGAGATTTATAGAACAGCCCAAGGAATCTCAGCCTTACTTCTCAACGCCCCTTTGCTCATTACTGTGATTGTCACGGCCTGGTTTTGTCTGTTGAGTCGGAATTGTATCAGGTCCGCATATTTCAGGTATAGTTGTCTGACAAGTAGCTGATTTTATACCCTGCAGTATCATTGGGTGGCAGCAGTAAGATAAGGCTCTCAGTCCTTCTTTCCATGATTTGAAGCTGTCGTCTGGAGACGTAGATCAGTGCTGGAGTGCAGGAATTGCCCGGGTGAGGTCCTGACTTCAGTCCCCAACATCTCGAAGCAATACCTTCTAATAAGAGATGCCCACAGAAAGTTGATCTGTGAGGGCAGGATGTTCCAACACCTGAGGCTCCACAAAGATACAATTGGCCCGGAGCTGGGCTTGAGCCCAATGTTCACCCAGCTCACAGCAGGTGCTGACTGACCGGATTGACTTCCGCTGCTCTGCAGAGCGAGCAGTCACTGCTCTTGTTCCTGTTTGAATGCTGTTCTTCCATCTCATTTTCTGATTCAGAGATCGATTTTCAGCCTGATCACTAACCCTTGGCCATTGCTTTCATTCTGCACTCTTGTCTCTGAATTGGTCAAAATAAGGAGGAGGCGAGGTCGAAGAGGTTGAGCCCTGGGCAGGGCTGGAAATCTGGTTGTCTGGGAGCGGCAATGCAGAACACACACTTGCTTGCTTCTAAAGTATTGCATCCTTTCCAGTGCGGATATAGCTCAGTGGTAAAGTTATGAGTTTCCCGGGTTCAAGCCTTAAAATCTCCAACCACTTTATGTTGCAAATTGTGAAAATATCCTCTTGGTCTCGCCTCACTATTACACACAAGGACAGACAAGACTTTGTTTACCCGGAGACAAAGCAGACCCTCCGCACAGGTTACAATTCATTGGAGGAGAGCAAGCACCGTACTCAGGACTGGATTGAGCACTGAGTTATAACAGTGAAGGTTAAGGGGATATTTAATTGAGTCGTTCAACATTATGAGTGGTTTAGATAAAGTAGAGAGGGAGAAACTTTGTGCCACGGGCAGGAGTGTCGGTAACCAGAGGATTTCAGATTGATCATAATTGGTAAAAGAACCAGAGAGAGACAGAGATGGAATTTATGTTTATGCAGCGAGTTATGATGATCTGGGATGCCCTGCCTGAAAGGGCGATGGAAGCAGATTCAGTAATGACTTTCAAAGGAGAGTTGGATATCTAATTGAAAAGGAAAATATTTACAGTGCCGTGGAGAAAGATGATTCTTCGAGGGCCTAATTGTAGCTCTTTCCGAGATCCGGCACCGGCACCATGGGCCAAATAACCTCCTTCTGTGCTGCGATTCCATAACAGCAGCTGGAAGGAATTTACATTTGACAATTTTATTAAGTTTCAGTCCGATTTTTATGAGTTAAAATACTGTTCAAGAAATAGGCTGAACTAATGCTCTGGAAGGAAGCGAGCCACATTAAACGTTATTTCTCGCCCATGATCTCCACTCAGCTTGTGGTTAACAGGACTAATGTGAGCATTCATTGGAAGGTGTAACCATTACAATTCTCATGAAACCGCTAGGAACCGCAGAAAGTGGCAGTGCAAATCTTGAGGGTCTGACAGGAGACGGCTCAGTGCATTTACCCGTGGAGTTTAAACAAGAGAGGTTGAATTCGGCCCCTTAAAGGGGGAGCTGGAGAAAATTGTTTGCTGGTGAGTTTGTGTTTCGCCACTCAGACCTCACCCACTGTAGTAACCCACTTCCGGGAGGAAGCGTCAGTTCAGCTTTTTGAAGCAGCAAGTAGGATCAGCAGAAAGGGACTGAGCAAATAACCGAAATGCTTATTGACATCAATGTGTCAGACAATAGCCCCGAATTTGCTGAGAGAGGAGTTGCAACAAAGATTCTCTCAATTGATTCCTCAGCTGAGAGGGTTGACTTTAGAGGAAATATTGAGTATACTCAATGGAGTTTAGAAGAATGAGAGGTGATCGCAATGATACATATAAGACACTGATAGGGATTGATAGGCTAATTGCTGACAGGTTGTTTCCACTTGCTGGAGAGTATAGATCTAGGGGCACAGTCTCAGGAGAAGGTGCTGGCCACTTATAGAGTCATAGAATCATAGAATGGTTACAGCACTGAAGAAGGACATTCGCCCAGTCAAGCCTGTGCCAGCTCTCTGTAAGGATACTTCACTCGTCTCACTCCCCCGATGTTTCCTCGTAGCCCTGCATTTTTTCCCTTCAGGTAATTATCGACTTCCGTTTTGAAAGCCATAATTGAATCTGCCTCCACCACGCTTTCAGGCAGTGATCACCAGATCCTAACCACTCGAAGCATAACAACATTTTACCTCATGACGCTTTGGCTCTTCTGCCAATCACCTTAAATCTGTGTCACCTGGTTCTAGCCCCATCTGCCAATGGGAACAGTTTCTCTCTATCTACTCTATCTAGAACTCATGGGCCATATTTTCCAATCGGAGGCTCCCTCTGTGCGGAGGCCACTGATCTGGAAAAACACTATGGACTTACCTGAGGTGTCTCAAGGTGCGGACAATTCGGCTGCTCGGCCTCTCCAGCTCGCAATTTGCAGGGCCCACGTATCCCAGGGGCGCACGTGATTCGCAAGCGTCCATGGCATCAGGTGGATCACTGGGGGCCAATCATAAAATGAGAACTCCCTTCATACACTTGAAAGGTAGACCTGTCAAATTTATAAAGGAGATCACCCCAAATACACTGCAAATTACTTTAAAAACATTAACAATCACCACTGTTTTCAAAATAGTTAAAATTACAATAGATTAAATATTATTAAAAAAAAATATTTTTTTTGAAAAATATAATTAAACTTTTTTATGGGGCTAAAGATAAACTTACCATTTTAAAGCATTTTTAAATCATATATGAGTGTAAAAATATATTTTTTATTTTTTCCAAATCTTATGCTTGCAAAAACATGCCTTACACGTTTACCAGGTGTAAGTTTGTAAGGGATTTCTGCGGGTTGACGTTCTCCAGAAAGCAGAACTATCTGCCCGCAGAGGCAATTCTTTAGGGCACGCATCCGATCTGTCAAGAGGCATCATACCACACTGGAATCACGTCTGTGGCCGCAGAAATGCCTGTCGGTTCCACTCAATGCGCCCTGTACCACACTCCGCCCCCCCCCAGTACAGATGAGCCACCGTGGTGCCATGGAGTTGGCTTTGGCTGTACTCCACAGAGAAATCACCGTCCTCACCATTATTCAGTCCTGAACACTAGTTAGAAAGTTAGATGCACTCAGGGGACTCCTGCACTACCTGCCTCATCCTCATTGTCAGTCTGACGGTCATCCATTCCCTCTCAGCCTCCACACTTATACACTGCTGGGTGACCTCCAGCTGAAACGTGCTGTCCACGTGGCTCCCAGCCTCGCGGCTGCACTGAGTGCTGCCAGCTGCTGCTCAAGCTCAAAAATCCTGTGCTTGCTCTCCTCCTGCTCACAACATGTCCTGGAGTTCCTACATGGCACAAGATGTGCATTGCACGGGACCGAGGTGCCGGGCCATGCCTCTACTTAATTGACTATTAAATAACTTCACAGAAATAAACAAAAGACTTAACAGAAAATAATCACCAACTACTCACCAATCAGCTCCTTCCCTTGCGCTGATGTCTCATACCTCGCTTCCTGAGGCTCGTGCTCCCTCAGGGACCTTGGGGCTTCCTTTTTCTGCGGCCGCTCCTCTAGCTGTCCCGCAGGTCTCCCTCGTGTCTATTACCTTAGAGACGTTCGGTTCTGTCGCCCCACTTCTATTTTACACTCAGACGTCTTCCCGCTCTCTACCGAAATCCTGCGCTGACAAAATTCCTCTCTGCTTGCAATGCACTCCATTTGAGTTTCCAGCTCCGACTCAAAGCTCTGTTCTTTTGCATGTTTGTGCTTAATATATATATTTTGAAAGACAAACAATCCAGAACTGCTCAATCAGCTTCCAGCACACGGCATTTATCATCTACTCAAGCAACCATTAATAGCTGATAGCTATTAACTGCTAACTGCATCTGACCATGCAGTTTCTTTTGTTACAAGACAGAACAAATTTCCAAACTGATGTTTACTTTCCTAACCTACCTTATACCTATCAATTAATTTCTCCTCTCCACCGATTCCTGCACTCACAAAATTCCTCACTCTCCTTGTGATTCACACTTTTGCGTTATCCCAGATCTGTCTCCAACCTCCATTCTCAAGCTCTCACTACATTGATAAACGTTCTCTGTCACCTCATCAAACATTCAATCAATTTAGTCAAACATGATTTTCTTTTTACAGTTCTATGCTGGCTCTCCTTGATTAAGTCATGCCTTTTCAAAGGAAACTAATTGTGTCCCTGTTCGTGGTTCACAATAACTTCCCCACCACCGTTGCAAAGCTGAATGGCCTGTATTTCCCTGAATTGTAAAATATCCCCCTTCTTGCATAGGGACACAACCTTAGCAACTCTCCACTCCTCCAACACTACTTCTGTATCAAATGAGGGTTAAAATTTGTGACCAACGCCTCTGCCATTTCTATCGTTGCTTTTCAGCAACATAGGATGCATTCCATTGTGACCAGGTGAATACCAAATTTCAGTAATGCTTATCATTTAGTACTTCTGCTCTCTCTATTAATACTTTGTCCATAACGACCCTCTCCTCTTCTAGTGTAACCTTGAGATGCAAAATACTCAGTTAATAATTTATCCATGTCCTCTGCCTCTGCATGAAGATTTTCCTTTGGTTCTTCAATAGGCCCAACTATTTCCCTAGCTAACAGCTTACATATAAAATGTATCAGAGTTTACCTCAATGTTGCCTGCTATTGGTTAATTGCAACCTCTCTTTGGTTCCGAAATAAGTTGTTCAATTCCGTCCTTTGCTTTACATAATGTTCCTGGATATCAACAATCTTGTTTCTGGCATTTTTCATACGACTCATTTTCTGTTTTAAAGCTCTGTGATCTTTCGTTTTGAGTCTGGCTGCAGTACGGGTCTGAATACTTACTGTACACGGCTGTGGATGTAGAGCTCTGGTAATTACTGTGCAATGCTGGAGTTGAAAATGTCTGCATCCTTACAATGGAGGGCTGAGGATGTACAGGTCTGTGTCATTACCGAGCAGTGCCGGTGTTGCACAGCTCTTTGCCTTTCACTGCAGGGCTGAGATTTATATTGGTCAGTGACAGTGTATGGAATGTGGAGGTCAGCCAGGTGGCCACTGGAATAGTTGGGTATGGATGTGTCAAAGGCATTGATGAGCATCTTGATACCTGATTAGAGCGGAAGGCGTGTAGCTGAGGAAGCTACTGAGCTTGATGTGGGCAATTACAGTTATGGAGTGACTAATTGGAATGAAGCATAAATTAGCATCAAACAGTGTGCTGAGTGTCATTCTGAGCTAACAGCCAAGGAGTGCATTGGTGCTGGTGGCTAAGATACAAAGCGTATTGCTGGGATTAAAGATTATGTCTTCAGTCTTGCCAATGTTTGCTTCAAGGCATTTGTGAAGCATCCAAACGCAATGTTTGACAAGTAATCAGACGACTTGTTGACAGAGGGGAGGGGCTGGTTGTACGCGGGGTGGGGGAGGGAATCCAGGGAGATATAGATTTATAGGGTGCACCAGAAGAGAGAGATTTTTTGCACAATTCTTTGAAGGTGACAGGACAGGGGAACAAAGCAGCTGATCAAGCTTTATTAGTACAGTAAAGACAGGAATTTACGCTAAAACTATGTAAAGCACCAGTTCTGGCCCAGCTAGATTATTGTATCTAACTTTGGACACCACACTTTAGGAAGGACGTGTTGGCTTTGGAGAGGGTACTGAAGATATTTACTAGTACGTTTCCAGGATATCAGCAATTGCAGTTTCGTGGATAGATTGGTAAGCTTTTATTAATTTGTTCATGGGATATGGACAGCGCCGGCTTTGCACAGCCCTAATTATCGTTGAGAAGGTGAAAGTGAGCCATCTTCTTAAACAACTAGATCCGTGTGGTGAAGGTACTCCCACAGTGCTGTTTGGGGGGAGTTTTACGACTTTGACCCAGCGACGATAAAGGAATCGCGATATATTTCCAAGTCTGGATGGAGCGTAACTTGGAGGGGAAATTGGAGGGGAACCTGCAGGTAATACCGTACCTATACATCTGCTAAGCTTGTCCTCCTCGGTGGTAGAGTTCGCGGGTGTATAGATGCTCCCGACCAAGCCTTGGCGAGTTGCAGCATTGCATCCAGTAGATGGTACACAGTGCAGCCACGGTGCGCCGGTGGCGGAGGGAGTGAACGTTTAAAGTGGAAGATGGGGTGCCAATGAAAACGGGTTGCTTCTTCCTGGATGTTGTCGAGCTTCTTGAATGTTGTTTGAGCTGCACTCATCCAGATAAGTGGAGAGCAATCTATTACACTCTTTACCTGTGCCTTGTAGGTGGTGGTAAGTGTTTGTGGAATCAGGGGGTGGGACATTGGCTGCAGAACAGCCAGCCTCTGAGCTGCTCTGACGAAGCTGGGGTTGTTCCCTTTGAGTAGAGAAGGGTAAGAGGAGATTTATAGAGCTGTTTAAAAACTTGAATGGTCTAAAGCAGAGTAAAGGAAGATAAACTGTTTCCAATGGCTGAACGATCGATAAACTTAGTGCACAGATTTAAGGTAATTGGCAAAAGAACCAGAGGAGACGTGAGGAAAATCTTTTTTATCAACGAGTGGTTAGGATTTGGAATGTACTACCCCATAGGGTGGTGGATACAGATTCAATAGTAGCCTCCAAAAGGTCATTGGAAAATACTTGAAGTCGATCCATCTGCAGGGATGTGGAAAAACAGCCGGAGATTGGGAAAAACGGAATTGCTCTTCGAAACAGACTTGATGGGGCGAATGGCCAACTATTCTATGACTCCCTGATTATGTGGTTCTAGTAGAAGGCGAAGCCTGCGCATATAAGCTCCAAAAGGAAGCATGTAGAGGAGGAAGAAGAGATCCTTGGGCGCCATCATAGCTAACGGTACTTCGGGGTGGGTTAGGGACAGAGAAAACTTTGCTGGAGGTTCTTTGGCTCCGATCAGAGAGGTAAACGTGGAAACAAGCAATGCGAGTCCGACCAACAGAGAGGCCGAAGTCAGAGGAATGAAGAGGAGACGGATTGGAGGTCAGGACGGAGAGTGTGGTGCTGATAAATGCCTGATTGTATGTTTCAGTGCCATGTGGCCTGAGGCAGGGGCAGAGCACAGCGATGTTATGGTGGCAGAAATAGGCGTCACTTGTGATGGAGAGGAGGTGAGTTCGGAAGCTCAGGTCAGGGTCGAATAGCGATCAGAGGTTACAAATCCTCATATTCAGCCTCAGATAACAGGCAGGTACGAGGATAGAATCTGTTACATGGGTTTGGAATTTGAGTTGCGGCCAGAAGCTGTAGGCTGCGGTCTGTAGATGATGTCACAAAGGGCAGCATGTAGATGAGGAAGAGGAGGGGCAAGAATGCAAAGTTCAGAGACTCGAGAGTGAACGGTGCTGGCGTGGGAAGAGAACCCATTGCTGGAGCTGCTCTAGCTACGATGAGATCGGTGAGACTGTAACTAACTGAAGGCAGTCTCAGCGAAAGAGGCCAGTGTCAGAGATATGGAGAGATCACTGGTAGGTTTGCTGCAGGTTTGAAGGAGATGATAGAGTTGCCGAGGGGTGAGGCCATGGAGGAATTTAAATCAAGGATGCGAATGTTAAATTTATGTCATTGGCAGACTAAGAGGAAATGAGCCTCAGTGAGGGCAATGGTGATGGTCGACATGGACAGCAGATTTTCGGATCGGTTTTCATTGATGGAAGGTCGAGGTTAGGTTGCCGGTCACGACTGAACTGGAGGAATGGAGTCAGGAGGTGTCACAGTTCTAATTTTAATTGAGCCCTTAACCAATGTAGAAAAAACAGGTAAACATCTGCAGTAAAATAGCAGAGAAAGGAATGTCAATGGGACACTTTCAGTGTCCGTCCCCTAATATCACCCACAATAATTATTCGGCTCCAAACCTGAACGTGGCCTTTAACTGTCCCTGAGTCAGGGACTGACACTTCACATTTTAAGTGGGAAACTGCAGGGACAGATTGAAACGGCTCTACCTGTGTCCCTGGGTTCAGTCTACAGTGGGGAGAAATTGGTAATATTTAAAATGAATTGACAGGAGTGAACATGGTCAATACAATTACATGAACGCTGTAAATGAAATCGCTCATTATTATTGTTGGTTCAGTCCTGTACTGGGAGACATCCCAGCTTCATTCCCGAGAGAGGTCTGATTAAGATAATGTCCTTGAGTTGTTTGTGTTTTATCCACCACATTATTTACATCGGAATCAAAGCTGCTGATGTAATGGGCTGGATTTTGCTAGGGCCGGGGAGGCGGGATTGGAGGCGTGTGGGGGATAAAAATCGCAAAACTGGCGTGCGGGCCCAAACCCGCCTCCATCCCGCCTCCACACAATTTTCCTAAATTCGTGTCTGCTGGTCCCGACTCCAATGCACAAGGCCGTTTGCCGACCCCAACTCGGTTCCCCAAGCGGGAATGCAGCACCCGAAGCCCCGGTAAGGCAGCCGAATCCATTCCCATCGGACTTCCGTCCCCAATGTGAATGCCAAGTATTCAGTTACTGAGTTGTCTCCTTGGTTGATCTTTTGTCGGTCTGACTTTTGGTTTACCAGTTGTCGATGTTCAAGTTTCAGTTAATGAGTTGCCCTTTTGGTCTATGATTTCCTACCTTGACAACTCATTAACCAATGTTTCAGACAATGCACAAGGCCATTTGCCGACCGCAACTCGGTTCCCCAAGCGGGAAAGCAGCACCCGAAGCCCCGGTAAGGCGGCCGAATCCATTCCCATAGGACTTCCGTCCCCAATGTGAATGCCATGTATTCAGTTAATGAGTTGCCCTTTTGGTTTATCATTTATCGCTCTGACTTTTGGTTAACCAGTTGTCGATGTACAAATTTCAGTTAATGAGTTGCCCTTTTGGTTTATGATTTGCTACCTTGACAACTCAGTAACCAGTGTTTCAGACAATGCACAACGCCATTTGACGGCCCCAACTCGGTTCCCCAAGCGGGAAAGCAGCACCCGAAGCCCCGGTAAGGCGGCCGAATCCATTCCCATAGGACTTCCGTCCCCAATGTGAATGCCAAGTATTCAGTTATTGAGTTGTCTCCTTGGTTACTCATTTGTCCACAGAAACCACAGAAACCCCACAGTGCAGATAGACGCCATTTCAGCCCATCGAGCCTGCACCGACACATATCCCACCCGATCCCCGTAACCCCACGCATTTAATCCCCCTAACACTAAGGGTCAATTTTATCATTAAAAAAAAACCTAACCGACATCTGCAAACTCCATACAGACAATCACCCGAGGCCGGATTCGAACCCGGGTCCCTAGCGCTGATGAGGCAACAGTGCTAACCACTATGCCACCATCCCTCTGGCGTTTGGTTACTCAGTTTTCAAATTTCAGTTACTCAGTTGACTTTGTCTTTCTCACTGTGTATCTCTCTCTTCTCTCTGTCTCTCTCAGTGTATGTGAGTGTCTGTGTGTTCCACTGCCGCCCGGCCGAACCGGTTGCAAAGGCCCGCCTTGTTACACGCGAAAACCCCGGGATCGATTCCGAGCAACGGGCATCCGGCTTCCCGGTGTCAGACTGACTCCGTTCCTGTACCATTGGATGCCGCTTGCCCCTGGCTTGCTCTGGCAGCCGGCGCGTGCAGGCTACCCCTCGCCCCGCCCTCTCAGTGGTCGGAAAGCGCTTTCCAGCCAACGGCTGTACCTCGGCCGGGGAAAGGGGCAGCTACACAAGCACGGTACTGCTCTGTGCGGCCCAGCCACCCCGTTCAGCTGCCGTTATCCCCGACCGGATCGGACTTTCCTTCCCGAAGTTATCCCCGATAAGCTGCCGCTGACGGACGGCCCAGCAGCCGGTAGGGGACGGCGACACTTTCCCAACTCGCCCGGGTCCAGCCTGGGAATATAGTGTGCGCCAGCGCCGGGGCTTTCCAACGAGCCGTCCCCGACCGAAATCGGACACGGGAGTCGGGAGCGAAAGGCGTTCGACTGGTGCTGGACAATCGGGTCCAAATGTCCGCCCTGTTACACACAGGAAAACCCCGTTCTCGCTTCCGAGCGACGGGCACCCGGCTTCCCGGTGTCGGACCGACTCCGTTCTGGTACCGTTGGATGCCCCTTGCTCCTGGCTTGCTCTGACAGCCGGCGAGTGCAGGCCACCCCCTGCCCAGCCCTCTCAGTGGTCAGAAAGCGGTCTCATGCCAACGGCTGTACCTCGGCCGAGAAAAGCGGCAGCTACACAAACCCGGGGCTGCTCTGTGCGGCCTCGCCACCCCGTTCAGCGGCAGTTGACCGCGACCGGATCGGACTTTCCTTCCCGAAGTTATCCCCGATAAGCTGCCGCTGACCGACGGCACCGCAGCCGGTACTTGACGGCGACACTTTCCCGAACTTGCCGGGGTCCAGTCCGATAATACAGTGTGCGCCAGCGCCGCGGCTTTACAACGAGCCCCCTGACCGTAATCGGACACGGGAGTCCGGAGCGAAAGGCGTTCGACTGCCGGCCGGCCAAACCCAGGCAATCTCCCGCCGTTGCGGACCCGCTCCCGGACAAGCGGGTCCAAATGCCCGCGCAGTTACACGCACGAAAACCCCGGGCTCGATTCGGAGCGACGGGCACCCGGCTTCCCGGTGTCGGACCGACTCTGTTCCGGTACCCTTGGATGCCCCTTGCCCCTGGCTTGCTCGGACAGCCGGCGCATCAAGGTGGGTCCCCGCGGCACCGGCTCAGCAGTCGGAAAGCGGTCTCCAGCCAACGGCTGTACCTCGGCCGGGGAAAGGGGCAGCTACACAAGCCTGGTACTGTTCTGTGCGGCCCCGCCACCCCGTTCAGGGGCAGTTGACCCGGACCAGATCGGACTTTCTCTCCCGAAGTTATCCCCAATAAGCTGCCGCTGACCGGTGGCCTGTTACCCGCTGCCGGACTGCGACACTTTGCCCAACTCGCCAGGGACCAGTCCGGCAATATAGTCTGCGCCAGCGCCGGGGCTTTCCAACGAGCCGTCCCCCACCCTAATCGGACACGGGAGTCGGGAATGGAGCGCCCGCCACCGGCCTTTCTAAACAGCCCAGTCCCCAACAATTCCCAGAAGCAACGCCTTGGCCAGCCTGGCAATTCATACACTGCAAATAGCACACATTAACACCACTCACAACAAATCGGCCCATCAACTTCGCTTCCGAGAATGGACACTCGCCTTGACAATACTACTTCCAACCTCACACAAAAGCGGCCCATCAACTTCGCTTACGAGAACGGACAATCGGCTTGCAAATACTGCACCACTCACACAAAATCGGACCATCAACTTCGCTTCCCACAACCCACACTCGCCTTGACAATACTGCATCACACACACAAAATCCCACCATCAACTTCGCTTCCCACAACCCACACTCGCCTTGACAATACTGCACCACACACACAAAGTCCCACCAGCAACTTCGCTTCCCACAACCCACACTCCTATCTTCCACAGAAAAAAACCCACCTCCATCAGCCACATCGAGAAAAAATTAAAAGCTACACCGAAATAACACCCTCCAACTCGGCTACGGTCGGCCATGCACCCCGCTTAGCGAGTATAAAGCCGGACAACACTAATTATAACCAACCGCAGCCGCAAGTTGAAGTGGCAACTCATTAACCCAATTGTTTTTGGGCAGCAACTCATTAACCAAAATCTTTAACAGCAACTCATTAACCAAATTATGGCAAGGCGACTCAGAAATAACAGCGAAATAACAGCCTCCATCCCGGCTACGGTCGGCC